>NC_053152.1:15948560-16033390 GCF_016808335.1 Panicum virgatum
CACGCGCGAATAGACATGGCCCGAGTACTCCTACTCGCCAATAGTTGATAGCGGTCTCTACAAGACGTGTCAACTCCTATGCACACACGAATCATATCTATGGAGCCGTCACAATCTTATACATGTTGTTCCCTTTGCCTCACATATTTGGTCTAGCTTGAAGCCTGTTGACACCAGATTTTGGCACGTGTCAAGGAAGAGTGTTTGCAAAGGAAAAGGTTTTGTGTCGTACGATCGGTGGATTTGGAGAGGTGGTCGTGTGCCACGGTTGAAAATCTTATTGACCGAGGAAGGAGAGAACTACCAGATATTTTGGTTTTGGTTTGGCAAGAGTTCTTATTTTTAGAATAGTTTTTTGTTTCTTAAGATAGAATCGTTCTTTGCCGTAATCGGCTAGGATTGTTTTAGCGTGGGGTACAATATGAGCCCCCCGGCTATTGTAAAGATTGATACACATCCAAACAAACAAACTTTACTATTTGCAATTTACTTTCTCGTCGGCGATTTTACCACCCTTTTTTCTCTTTTCCGCGAGTTCTTTCAAGCTGATCAAGGACGCCTCACATTTGAGCGACTTGGTTTGCTAGTAAGTCTTCGTTTACCGAGTAAATCTAAGCTTTAGCTTCCAGGTGCATCACTGTGCCTTCATTCAGATCTATTCAAAATTTACCGAATTTATCTAAGCTTTGATCTCGGGCGTATCGTTGTTTTCTCGTTTAGATCTATTCACAAACTACCCGGCTCAGCGATCTGTTTAATCGGCTGTAAGCTCCTTGTTTATCGTGATAAACCTTGTAAAGCTGATTAGATCGGTTGCAAGCTTAGTTTTGTCCAGATCCATACATTCGTGGGTTTGTACACTGTTACCTGGCACGTGTCGGCTCTAGATCTAGCCATCTAGCTGCATATCGGTATCGGCAGCTCATTGCTGATTCCTTATAGATCGCTTTTATTACACATTTTTCATACCCGATCTATTGTTGTTTTCTGTATCGGCAGAACCTTGCTAAGTAAGCCGCGTAAGAGTGATTCGGAAATCCAGCTGATACACTCTTGAATTTGATGGTTTGTTGTTTCCTTGTCAATTTACAGGTCAAATTGACTGGCACAACCTTGGTTTGAATCAAGTGCAGTCCGAGCTTGGCATACGGGGCTCTCGGGCTTGGTGTGTGATCGTTTCGCGTCAACACATCTTTTGGCACGCCCGGTGGGACAGAAACATCAAGATGTCAACTGAAGAGAAGGGAAAGGTTTCTCAGCAGAACCAGATCCCGATCGACAAGGACAAGCTGAGGGAAGAGCAAAAGGCAGAACTCAAGGCAGTCACTGAAATTTTTAAGCAGCAGTGCCTTTTGTCCTACAGCACCAACAGGAGTGGAGAGATAATCAAAAAAATATGATTTTCCTACTCTTCCACCCTATAATGAGTCACAGAAGGAGGACAGGATGATACATCTAATGAATCAAGCGATCGGACAAGGTTTCATAAATCATGCTCCGATCATGGCTAACCATGTTCACAATGCCTTCTAATGCTCCGATCGGACAAGGTTTCATAAAGACGCTGCAAGACATGGGGACGCCTGGTTTTGTAGGACCGGCCTATCAACAGGCCAGTCAGATGTTCTTTTCTCCTACTGGATCGGCTACTGGGACATCACAGATTGACCCTCGAGCTCAGGCAGATGGGAATGTCATGGATGCACAGCCGATTAGTACTATGGCGTCAACTCAGTTTTCTCATACACTAGTTCCTTGCTAATGGCTACATATGCATAGGGAAGCTTCATGTCAGGATACCCAACTGGCTAGGATCCTACCACCGGATTTGGTATGCCTCCAGAATACATGATTCCATCTCCAACAGGGCAACCAAGTACATCGGCTTCTCAGCCGATGAATCAGCAGGTCAGTGCATCGGCTCCACAACCGACACAACCTCAAAATACCGCACCGGCTTCACAGCCATCGGTTACACCTACATCAGTCCCTTTGCCAGCAAGCCCAAGCAATGTGTCGGCCCCATGGCCGATGCCTCAACAACAGAATCTGGCGATGATACTGCAGCCCAAGTCTCCTACGGAAGTACTGGCAAATAGAATTCCCCATGCTAATGGAGTCACCTAGGTTTTCCATGATCTTGCAACTGGTTTTGTGTGTCACGTGAACGTGCCCAACGTACCTCCTGTGGCACAACAACCGCCTAGTCAGAAGACACCATAGAGCGGTCATGGCGATGAGATGGTGCTCTACCAATCACCGTCTAATCAATCCCCTCAGCAAGTCGCACGGACCGCATCGGCTGCTCAACCGATGGCCACACCGAATGTCCAGCCAGCATCGGCAGCCTTGCCGGTAACTCCACCAGCGCCACAGGCAGCATCAGCTGATGGTCAGCAGATTGACTGGGCATCCAAGATTGCTGAGGTGATGAGAGATCAGTTTGGTTTGAAGCCAAAGCAGCAGAATCTGATGTACAGAACTCCATATCCAGCTGCTTATGATCAACTTCCATTGCCCCACAAGTACAAGCTTCCAGATTTCACCAAGTTTTCTGGACAGGGGAAAGTCTCCACAGTGGAACACATTAACAGATTCATCATGCAGTGTGGAGAAACAGCTCAGAATGATGCATTGAAGGTGCGATTGTTCTCTATGTCTCTCTCTGGATCGGCCTTTACATGGTTCACGACGTTGCCAACCAACTCCATTATATTTTGGGCCGATCTGGAGAAACAATTCCACCAGTTCTTCTACTCTGGTATAGAAGAGATGAAGTTGACCGATTTGACCAACTTAAGGCAAAGGAATGATGAATCGGTCACCGCCTTCGTTCAGAGGTTTAGGGATGTCAAGAACCAGTGCTTTAGTCTAGTTCTATCTGATCAGCAGCTTGCAGAGGTTGCCTTCCAAGGACTCCTGCCACACATCAAGGAAAAGTATGCTTCCCAAGAGTTCTACAACATCAGTCAAATGGCTCACAGAATGACAGGGGAGGCCAGACCATATTAGCAGAAGAGAAGCAACTTCCAGAAGAAAGTCAATTTCATTGACTACTCAGACATTTCTGATTTAGATGATGACCAGATGGTGGGATCGGCTGAATGGGTCCAGAACAACAAAAGCCGATTTCATGTCCTTTTGGTAACAAAGAACCTGAAAAGTATGGGTTTGATATCACCAAGGCTAACAAGATCTTTGACATGTTACTATCAGAGGGACAGATTAAGCTGAAGCCATAAGATCCCAACAGATCAAGAGTTGAAGAATATCAAGTACTGCAAATGGCACAATGCAACATCTCATGATACAAATGAATGCAAAGTGTTTTGTCAGCAGATACAATAGGCTATAGAACAGGGTAGGCTCAAGTTTGAGATGCCCAAAAAGCCGATGAAGATTGATGAACACCCGTTTCCAGCAAACATGGTGGATGTTGGAAAGAAAGGAAATGCACTACAAGAAAAGGTGCTCACATCTCAATCGGTCAAGGAATCTGGGACTGTTGATCCCAAAGCACAGATAACAGCCGATGAAGCCAAGGGTAAGGAGCTGCAACAGTAAGAAGAATCAGCGGCACCAAAGAAGAAGGTCATGTCTCAGATGTTGCTAAACAAGTTTCAATGTGATCAAGAAAGGAGACAGTATAGAGAAGAGTCTGCATGGTGGCATGAAGGACACTGGAGGTGTCCTTTCTTTGTGTACTGTTGGGAGGAAGGCTTGACTCTGCCGACTGTGGATAACTGCCCAGAGTGCAACGGTTTCTATCGTGAAGGCCGATTGCACAAGAAGCCAGGTTTCGACCAGAGGCATCGAAGGCCGATCATCAGAGAGAGGAGGGGCGATAGGCGCATCTCTATACATGATCGGCTGGGGGGCAGGGTTTCAGTGCATGATCGACTGGGGCGCAGGACCATGCTGCGTGATCCTGTAGGAGGAAGGATTTCTGCCGATGAGCAGATTGAATGAGTTGCTAATGCCCAAGTTTTTGATGAATACCCACATCGCAGGGACCCAGAAAAAGAGCTTGTTCATGATAACATTGATCAGCCTCGGTGGTGTCCAGCTGGTTTGAACAGATCGCAGAAGAGACGAGTTCGGAGACTGCGTCAGACAGAGGCGCTGGAAGAGAAGAGAAAGGAGGCTCCCTAGAGAGGAGTCAGGTCACAGGTTTGGCATATCAAGCGAAAGGCTGATGATGGGCAACAATCGGGGTCATCGGCTGCACTTGTTAACATAGCCACCATGCTTCTACCAATCCAAGCAGTCGGTTTCCCAAACCGTTCCTAATGGATGAGTTCCTAGAAGATGAAGGAAAGTTGGGGCACGAGTTCACGTCGGCCGATGCTTTGGAAGAAGTAGACATTGAAAATGGAGATAGACCAAGGCCGATGTTTATTAGTGCTAAGTTAGATTCGGAGTATAAACAAGAGTTGGTGAAGCTGTTAAAAGAATATAAAGATTGTTTTGCTTGGGAATATTATGAGATGCCGGGTTTGGATCGTTCTATTGTTGAACATCGGTTACCTATTAAACCTGGATATCGGCCACATCAACAAGGTTCAAGGCGGTGCAATCCTAAAATCCAACCAGATATAAAGGCCGAGATCACAAAAATAATAAAAGCGAAGTTCATCAGGCAATGCAGATATGCTGAATGGATATCCAATGTGGTTCTTGTTTACAAGAAGAATGGGAAGTTACGTATATGCATTGACTTCAGGGATCTCAACAAAGCTATGCCAATGGATGGTTACCCGATGCCAGTTGTCGATATATTGGTAGATGCTGCTGCAGGACATAAGGTGATTAGTTTCATGGATGGGAATGCTGGATATAATCAGATATTCATGGCTGAAGAAGATATTCATAAAACTGCATTTAGGTGTCCGTGGCATGTCGGTTTGTTCGAATGGATTGTCATGACTTTTGGGTTGAAGAACGCTGGGGTAACATACCAGAGGGCCATGAACTATATTTACCATAAGATCATCGGCAAGATTGTTGAGATTTATATGGATGACGTTGTGGTGAAATCAAAAGGGTATCAAGAACATTTAGTCGACTTACGTAAAGCTTTGGAATGCACTAGAAGACATGGATTAAAGATGAATCCTAACAAGTGTACATTTGGTGTGTCAGCTGGTCAATTCCTTGGGTTTTTGGTTCATGAGAGAGGAATCGAAATTAGTCAGAAGACTATTACAACCATTAACAATGTAGTGGCTCCAGAAACTAAAGTTGAACTTCAATCATTGATCGACAAGATTAATTTTATTCAGAGATTTATTGCTAATCTGTCCAGTAAAATACAGTCGTTCAGTCCTTTGTTGAAGTTGAAGGCCGATCAGAAGTTTGTGTGGGGAGAAGCACGGCAAAAGGCGTTGGACGAAATCAAGCAGTATCTAACATCGTCTCCTGTGTTGGTTCTGCCACAAAAGCACAAACCGTTTAAATTATATTTTTCGGCTGATGAGCGTGCTATCGGATCGGCCCTTATTCAAGATTTTGAGGGAAAAGAACGTGTGATATATTTCGTCAGTAGAAGACTCTTGGATGCTGAAACCAGGTACTCTCCTGTTGAAAGGTTATGTTTTTTCTTATACTTTTCTTGTACCAAGCTTAAACATTATCTGTTATCGGCTGAGTGTGTTGTGGTGAGCAAAGATGATGTTATTAAATACATGCTCTCGTTGCCGATTTTGAATGGGAGAATTGAAAAATGGATTCTGGCCTTGTCGGAATTTGATCTAAGATATGAATCGGCTAAAGCGGTTAAAGGGCAAGTCATGGCCGATTTTGTTGTTCAACATTGTGGGCCAGAATTGGGAGTTGTTGATCTAGTTCCATGGACGTTATTCTTCGATGGTTCATCATGTGGAATTGGATCTGGTATTGGCATTGTTTTTGTGTCGCCTCGGGGGGCAACGTTTGAGTTGTCTTTTCCAATAGAAGCTACTGCTACCAATAATCAGGCTGAGTACCAGGCTTTGCTTAAGGGAATTCGGCAGTTGCAAGAAATCAGGTCCGATGTGGTAGAAATATATGGGGATTCCATGTTAGTGGTCAACTAGTTGATCGGTATATATGAATATAAAGATGATATTCTACGAGTTTATCATAAAGAGTGTTGCCGATTGCTGAGAGAATTCAAGAAGGTAACCATAGAGCATGTACCCAAGCTTTATAATGGTGATGCTAATCAGCTGGCACAGCACGCTTCTGGTTATCGACCGATGGAGGGTGTGATGGCATTGGAATTACCTGCTGATGATTGGAGGTAAGAGATTGTAAACTATTTGGAAGATCCCTCCAAGAAAGTGAGGTGAAAAATCAGATTTCAGGCAACTAAATATGTATTGCTTGAAGGAGAGTTATATTACCGGACGATTGATGGAGTTTTGCTCAGATGCCTTGACAAAGAAGAAGCTAAGGTCTTGATGGGAGAGACACATGAAGGTGTATGTGGTTCACATCAATCGGCGTATAAGATGAAGTGGGTGATCAGGAGAAACATATACTTTTGGCCAACCATGCTAGAATATTACTTCACTTATTATAAAGGTTGTCAAGGGTGTCAGAAATTTGGTAATGTGCAGAGAGCACCGGCATCGGCTATGAATCCCATTATTAAGCCATGGCCATTCAGGGGGTGGGGGATTGACTTAATCGGACAAATTTATCCACCATCCAGTAAGAATCATAAGTTCATATTAGTAGCAACGGATTATTTCACCAAATGGGTTGAAGCGATTCCTCTGAAGACTGTGACATCCAAAGAGATGATTGAGTTTGTGAAGGAGCATATTGTTTATTGATTTGGTACTCCGCAAACTATCACGACCGATCAAGACAGCATGTTTATTTCAGAGGAGTTTGGGGAGTTTGCTGCAAGTATGAGAATTAAATTGTTGAATTTTTCTCCATATTATGCCCAAGACAATGGTCAGGCAGAAGCTTCTAACAAAGGAATCATTAAGTTGATTAAAAGGAAGATTGAAGAGCAGCCAAAGAAGTAGCATACAACTCTTAATGAAGCTTTATGGGCCTACAAGATGTCAGGCCATGGGGCTACCAAAGTGTCTTCGTATCAGTTGGTTTATGGGCATGAAGCTGTGCTTCCTTGCGAGACTCGGCTTGGTTCCAGATGGGTTACATTTCAAGATCAGTTGACAGCCAAGAATTATGTCACATTGATGAAAGACGAGTTAGAAGATTTGGCTGGGCATCAGTTGAACGCTCCCATCAATATTGAGGCTAATAAAGCTAGAGTGGGCCGATGGTATAATAAGAAAGTCAAAGCCAAATATTTTGACCAAGGAGACCTGGTGTGGAAACTAGTATTGCCGATAGGAACAAAAGATCCCAAATTTGGCAAATGGTCTCCGACGTGGGAAGGGCCATACAAAATCAGCAAATGTGTTCCTGGAAACGCATACATTTTGGAGACACTAGAAGGAGAAGAATTTTTCAATGCGCTTAATGGCAAAGATCTGAAGAAGTATTACCCAAGTGTATGGGTAGATGCGTAGCCGATTGTACGAGAAAATCGGTTGATTTTAAATATAGCCGATACGGAGGAAGTATCGCCTTTAGTGCAAAATAAGGGACTTGATCGTAGCAAGATGCGTTCAAGTGTTTTCATGGCCGATATGACATGGATCGCCCTTAGATCAAAAATACAATCTAAACGCATGGTTCGAGTTTGGTTCGAATTTTCTGTTCGGCTTTGGATTGTGGGATGTGTTGGTTTGTTCGGTGTGATGATCGTGGATTGCAAGACAAAAAATTAAATCAAAGCATAATGAAGGCAAGAAACCAAAGGGGAGGAGGCCAGTCCATTGATTATATTTACAAAAGAGCCAGAAAGGCTGTTACATTTACAACTTAGTCTGACTCTGCTCCGAAGAGGTTGCGATGACCCCGTCCAAGCTCACATCGTCGACAATGGCGTCGGCGACGAGGCTGAGATTGTCAACCAGCTCATCGAAGTCCTCGAGCTCCCGTGCCACACCCCACTCGGGGAAGATCGGCTCCGACTGCCAATAGTCCGCCCCGGACATGGTGGAGACAACGGCGATGGCCCTGGCGGCGCTCGCCTAGACTCCATGGCCGGCGACCTCCTTAACGCGGGCCGGGATATTCCGGAGGCGTGCGGCGACGGTGCTCCCCTTCGCATTCACCGAGTCTATGGTGACCCGGGAAGCCTCCAGGAGGGTTTGGACCTGCGACTCCAAGTCTAGAAGATGAAAAGATTAGAGCAAAAATTCGGAGAAGATCACCGAAGAAGACACGGTCAGGTAGACATACTTGCGACCTTGGTGTCGGCGTTTGTGAGCTGGCCACGGATGACGACCTGATCCATCTGCGCCCGGTTAAGGTCATGGCGGTCCTCGTTGCGCTGGCAGAGGAGGTCGCGAATGAACCCCTGGGTGCCCTCATCCAAGTCCTAGAAGTTGGCGTGGAGCTCGGCGTTGGCGTCTCTGCAGAGATGAGAAGGTGGTCAGATACAGATCTCAAATGCAGCATTGACAAGAAAGAGAAGCGTCTTACCTAAGGCGAGGACGGAGCGGTGGAGGAGCACCGGAAGAACCTTCGCCGGCACGCTTGTTGCTGGCCATTTGCTCGGAACGAGAAGGAAAGGCTGGGGTTTTTGGGAGAGTTTGAGGAAGGAAAAAGCAAAGAAAGCTCTGCCCGATGGAGCAACTACAGCGCCGATGGGGTAATTTATAGTCTAGAGGAGGGAAGATGAATCGGTTGCGTGCGCCGGTGCAGTTTTTTACCCCTGGATTCAATTGGGGGTATGGGTAAAAAGACAGAAGGTGGATCAGCAGACTCCCATTGTGTGGATGAGAAGATGAAAGATTAAGAGCAAAGAAGAGATTTTCATTCGCCACCCGCACGGGAAGCAAGATGGCAGTAAATGAAAGGACCGTTCGGCAGTGTAATCATGACAAAGATTAATTTCAAAATAAAAGGGACATTTTACTCCGAAATTGGGGGGCATGTGTTGACACCAGATTTTGGCACGTGTCAAGGAAGAGTGTTGCAATGGAGAAAAGGTTCTGCGTCATACGATCGGTGGATTTGGAGAGGTGGTCGTGTGCCACGGTTGAAAATCTTGTTGACCGAGGAAGGAGAGATTGACCAGATATTTTGGCTTCGGTTTGGCAAGAGTTATCTTATTTTTAGAATAGTTTTTCGTTTCTTAAGATAGAATCGTTCTTTGCCGTAATTGGCTAGGATTGTGTTAGCGTGGGTTATAAATATGAGCCCCCCGGCTATTGTAAAGATTAATACACATCCAAACAAACAAAGTTTACTACTTGCAATTTACTTTCTCGTCGGCGACTTCGCCACCCTTTTTTCTTTTTTTTGCGAGTTCTTTCAAGCTGATCAAGGATGCCTCACATTCGAGCGACTTGGTTTACTGGTAAGTCTTTGTTTACAGAGTAAATTTGAGCTTTAGCTTCCGGACGCATCGCTGTGGCTTCGTTCAGATCTATTCAAAATTTACCGAATTTATCTAATCTTTGATCTCAGGCGTATCGCTGTTTTCTCGTTTAGAGCTATTCACAAACTATCCGGCTTAGCGATCTGTTTAATCGGCTGTAAGCTTCTTGTTTATCGTGATAAACCTTGTAAAGCTGATTAGATTGGTTGCAAGCTTAGCTTTGTCCAGATCCATATATTTGTGGGTTTGTACACTATTACCTGGCACGTGTCGGCTCTAGATCTAGCCGTCTAGTAGCATATCGGTATCGGCAGCTCATTGCCGATTCCTTGTAGATCGCTTTTATTACACGTTTTTCATACCCGATCTATTGTCGTTTTCTGTATCGGCAGAACCTTGCTGATACGCCGTGTAAGAGTGATTCGGAAATCCAGCCGATACACTCTTGAATTTGACGGTTTGCTATTTCCTTGTCAATTTACAGGTCAAATTGACTGGCACGCCTTGGTTTGAATCAAGTGCAGCCCGAGCTTGGCATACGGGGTTCTCGGGCTTGGTGTGTGATCGTTTCACGTCAACAAAGCCGACCACTCTTTCTCGATCCTGTGATTCGGAATCCTTGGTTAACTCTTAACCCTAGCATGGCCATGCATTTCTTGATCCGAATCACTCGAGGGGCCCAGAGATATCTCTCTCTTGTAGAGAGGGGCAAATCTCATCTTGGCCGACTATGTCTCACAACATGCTTCTTGATAGACCCGAAAGCCACCTTTATAACTACCTAGTTACGATGTAGTGTTTGATGGCTCCTAAGTAAGTCGATTCACATCTTGAGTACATACGACGATCTCAGGTCTTAGGACACAACGTACATATTGTGTAATGAGAAGTCATCATCTCGTGTTGGGTTAGTTCAATCTCATGTCTCATATGAGCCCACATTATTAGTTTGACATCCCCATGTCCATGACTTGTGAAACGTAGTCAATCAACTAATACATGTGCTAGACATGTGTGTCCTCACATGAACTCCGACTAGGAACACTTTAGAATATTCATACAAGTAAAGAGTTTCATAAACACTTCACATAAGCATTAATCAATACAAGTTGTCATCCATGAATATTCAAGGAACACTTTATTAATCATGAATATAAGGAAATATGATTGTCTCTAGGGCATATTTCCAACATCACATGCCGATAACCTTCTCGGAGGAGGACATGAGCCTCAACAGCTACCCTCATACTGATGAGATGGTGATCGAAGCCAACATTCATGGTTGGACCATCGGGAAAATACTAGGCGATACTGGCAGCTCCGCACACATTATCTTCTCAAGAACCTTCGACAAAATGAACATTGACAGAAACCTCCTCCAGCCTGCTGAAATCCCTCTGATTGGGTTCGGAGGGAAAAGGGTCGAAGCTCTCGGAAAGATCTCACTGCCATTGTCTTTCGGTGACACCACCAACCCAAGGACAGAACATATCACCTTCGATGTTGTCGAAATGAACTACCCTTACCTCGCCATCTTCAGTCGAGGCCTCATCAACAAGTTCAAAGCAATAGTACATCAACTGTATCTGTGCATGAAAATACCAGCTTCAATGGGCATCATTACTGTACGTGGCAATCAGCAACTTGCCAGAGACATCGAGCGAGGTGTAGCTCCCGGGCAAAGAAATGTCCATACCCTCGAAGCCGAGAAGAGCGCAGTCACGAAGAAGCGCGACAAAAAAAATAACCTTCGAGGAAGGGTGTGAAGTCAAAAGGGTACCCTTGGACAAGCACCTTCCAGACAAAGTTGTGACAATCAGTGCAACACTCTCCGATGAAGAAGAAAAAGAACTACTTGATTTTTTGAACAAGAACAAGGAAGTTTTCGCTTGGTCAGCAGGCGACCTTTGGGGAGTTAGCAGGGACATAGTTGAGCATCGCCACGATATCAGGCCCGGCGCCAAACCAAAAAAGCAAAGGCCTCGCAAAATGTCCGACGAAAAGGCAGCTGTTGTCAAAGTGGAGGTCCAGCGCCTGCTGGATGCGGAGGTTATCTGCGAAGTCAAATATCCAACTTGGCTTGCTAACACAGTGCCTGTCAAAAAGAAAAATGGCAAGTGGAGAATGTATATAGATTTCACATACTTAAACAAAGCCTGCCCGAAGGATGATTTCCCTCTCCTGAGAATTGACAAAATTATTGATGATGCTGCAAACAGCCTGTTAATGTCACTCTTAGATTGTTTCTTCGGATACCACCAGATCTGGATGAGGAAAAAAGATGAAGAGAAAATAAGTTTTATAACTCCCTTCGGCACATATTGTTATGTGAGAATGCCCGAAGGCCTGAAAAATGCCGGCCAATCATTTTCACGGATGACCTCAAAAGTTTTAGAATCACAGTTAAAAAGAAACATCCTAGCCTATGTCGATGACATTGTCATCATCAGTGCAGCACGACAAGACCACATCAAATATCTGGCGGAAACCTCCGCAAACCTCCGGAAGGCCAACCTAAGCCTCAACCCTGAAAAATGTGTCTTTGGGGTACACAGGGGAAAGATCTTGGGATGCCTGGTCTCAACCAAAGGCATCGAAGCAAACCCAGACAAAAATGCAGCCCTCTGCAACATGGAGGAGCTGCAGTCAACCAGTGATGTACAAAAGCTCACAGGAAGAATTGCTGCTCTAAACAGATTCATCTCACGCTTGGCAGACCGAAGCTTGCCGTTCTTCAAGGTGCTCCGAAGCTCTCAAAAATTCGAATGGGGCGTTCAACAAAGAGAAGCTTTCAACTCCCTCAAAGAATACCTCCAGCACATGACTAAACTAACCTCTCCAGGCCCAAAGGAGACGCTTTTGCTATACACCTCAGCCTCTCAAAAAGCTGTCAGCACCGCGTTAGTTGTTGATAGAGAGACAGATAGCACTCGCAAGCAACTCCCAGTCTACTTCACATCCGAAGCTCTAGCGGGCTCCAAGTTGCATTATTCGGAACTTGAAAAGGTATCCTACGCAGTCATCATGGCCTCTCGTAAGCTTCGCCACTATTTCGAAGCTCATAGAATCATTGCCATCTCCAATCAACCTCTGCACGACCTACTACACAATAGAGAAGCTTGCCCACGGATAGCCAAATGGGCTTCAGAGCTATCAGAGCTGGTAGTTGACTTTGAAAAACGAACAACAATCAAATCCCAGGTTTTGATAGACTTCATAGTAGATTGGACATCCCCCAAAGCCTAGGTAGAAGAGCCCATAGAAACATGGACGATCCATTGCGATGGAGCTTGGCAGAACGAAGGTGTTGGTATCGCAGCAATCCTCGAGTCACCTTCGGGAGTAAAGATATGATATGCTGCTCGCCTAAGCTTCGATCAGTCAGTCCCATCCACAAACAACATGACTGAATATGAATCTCTCTTACTTGGGCTTCGCAAAATGAAGGCGCTCGGACATCAAAACTGCATCATCATGACAGACTCGAAGGTCATAGCATACCATATAGAGAAAGAGTCCAAAGCCAAGAAACCCGGCTCATTGAATACTTGGAAGCAGTAAGGGCAATGGAAAAATATTTCAGAGGCTTTACCATCACTCACATCCCACGTGCCCAGAATGACGAAGCCGACAAGCTCACAAAGGCTGCTGCTAGAAAGCAGCAACTCCCACCAGATGTCTTCTTCGAGGAAATCCCCACACATTCGGCTAAACCAAAGAAGGAAGGCAGAAGATTGGAGAGCGCCGATAATGGCGTACCTTCGGGGCCACTACGAACCTTCCGACGAGGCAGAGGAGAAAAGACTCTCCCAAAGAGCAAGAGTCTATGTGATTTCGCAAGGCGAACTATACAAATCAGGGGTAGTAATCCCTTGGCTCAAGTGCATTCCAGCAGTTCAAGGTGTCGAACTCCTCAATGAGATTCACTCCGGCATCTGCGGCTCTTACATTGGAATCAGGCCCCTCGCAGCAAAAGCTTTCAGGCAAGGATTTTTCTGGGCATCAGCACTAAAAGATGCAAAAAGAGTCGACACCTTTCTGTTGCCCCCTCATCCTCAAAATCAAGCAAACTAACACTTCGACCGCCTGTGTCATGTGACTAGCGGAGACTCACAACCACATCCCCAACACTGTCTGGGCCTAAAAGAAGGGACCCAAATTGATCAAGATAAAGTTCCATAGGCTCTCCTCGAAGAGGGGAGTAACTTATCGTTTCCTCTAACTCTCGCATGAAGGACTCAATACATAGCTCATTACGAGAAACCCCTCGAATGTAATGAGGTAAGCGATTACCTTTCTTAGCTGAAGGAACCTTCGACGGTGGTGGGCGAGGAGGTCTCCCCGCCGCAAGCTTCGAAGCGACCTTCGAGGGCTCGGCAACCGCAAGAGAGACTTTCTTCTTCTTAGCAGCAGGCTCCTCACTCGAAGCTCCCTTGCTCCTTTTTTCCGGCTTCCGGGGCTCTTCTTGATCAAGGTACTTCACGCCCATGACAGCAAGAGACTGGTTAACCCGAATACCCTCCGAGCAGCAGGCAGCAAAGGAATCATACTCCTTAGACAAATATGGCCCCGCCAACTCCGCCGCCCTCCGCTCCACCTCTGCGATAATAGCCTCGTTCGATTCTCTGGACAGCTTCACCAAATCAAACTTCGGGAAGGGGATTGTCTTTTTCAGCCCACGCACCCGAACCTTCCCAAAAGAGCCCCTGAGCCAACCGGCAGATAAAGGCCAAACCCTCGCACAGATAAACTCCTCAATCAAATCTCTGTCGCCGATGAGGCCAGTGGCGGATGTAAAAGCGTCCAAGCACTCCCGATAACTAGCTCCAGATCTCCGGAAGTCGGCCTGGCTGATATGCCCAACTGGGAGAATCTTCTAGGCCAAAGGATAGGAAACCTCCACAGGATTCTCGACACCAGGAAAGCAAGCCTTAGCATAAAACCATAACTGGGCCCAGTCATCGTCCCACCGATTCTTCTCGCAGTAAGAAAGCTCCACCCGATCAATCTTCAGTGTCTTGTTGGGCCTTCGGGGCATGAAGGTGCAACACCCGCTTTGAGCACTAAACACCTCATCCTCGTCCTCAAATCTGACCTTCTGGCCTTGAGGATGGAGCTCGTACAAGCGGCAAAATGCATCAATCGAAACAGGACCTCTAAAAGTCTTGACAGCCCAGAAAAACTTTGAGAGTTGAATGATGGCATTGGGAGTCAGCTGATGAATCTTGACTTTCAATCTAGCCAATATCTCAGGAACCACCAAGTCAAGAGGAAAGCGAAGCCCAGCAACAAAAAAATCATGGAAGACCACACATTCGCCATCCTCAGGACTCGATGTCTCCTCTCCTTGGGGCGGGCGACAAACCCCCGCAGAAAAAATACCCTCTTTCAACATACGATTCAATCAAAGACGCAGACATAAGCGACGGTCCAAACCTTAAGGTCGGCTCAGGCTTGTCCCGCCTCATCAGTTCCGAAGGATCGGCGTCCACGTTTGCCAGATCCTCCTCCCCCTCTGAAATATGACCCTTTTCCTCTGATGAACCAGCACCTTCGGAGATGTCCTTTGATGTAAGCTTCACACGAGCCATCCCTACCAAAGTGCATGGCAGAACAATTCGTTAAAAAAGAAAAAACTTACAAAGACTTCAAGAGACGCGAAGCTCCCCGAACTCGCAAAACACTCCCTAAAGTAAGTAACAGAAGCAGGAGCGCTTGATGCTTCTAGCGAATCAAAGCACCCCACGTGGTATGCTCAAACAAACAGATAGAGCTTCGCTACAGGCAAGAGACGTGAAAGTGACGCCTCACCCCCCCCCCTATATAGGGAGGTAAAAGTGGACAGTAACACCGACGGTAAAATCGCGAAGAAGCTCGAGAGTCATCCAATGAAATAACGACACGTATGAATTGCTAACCTTCGGCTCGTACCAACCTCCGACGTGGGGAGACGTTCTTCTTCTGTATGCAGGAGATCAATACTTCGAGGGTTTGGCCCGTTGGAGTCGGCCCTCGCCCGCGAGGAGCTACTGTTGGGGATCACCCACTCGTAGGTTGGGGGTGGCCTAAAGCTGCAAGACGGGACATCTGAAACAGCCGAAGGTGACGAGGGGGCGGCCGAAGGCGTCAGGAACCCGAAGGTTGACCCCGTCGCCCTAAGGTCTCCAGAAGCTCCTGAAGGTCTCCAGGGGCACGCGAAGGTCAACCATGAACCCGGAGGTCCAACGCCACCTTCGGGGTAGCGTCCCACTCACGAATCGGATAGGGTAGACAATTTGTACACTCCAACCTGTATGAAATGACATTCGGTCCGGAATATTCACAGAATAATCCGGGCAGGTAGGGGCATTATAGTCACTATATAACAAAGGTTAGAGGTATAAATACCCCCAACCAATCTGTACCGGACACGTGCTAATACGAAGGCGACACCCTGCCACTTTGTCTTGTCCAACCTTCGTGTATGCTCGATGATTGGGTGATAAGGAAGTCGAGAACCCAACAGCCGATTGGGCTCCTGACGGTCGGCCTATACTGTCAGGACTCTTTGTGTTTCTGGTAGTAATTAGTTTATTTCTCCTCTCAAATTATTTACGTAAAATGTCATTCTAGTTTATTTTATCAATTTTTTAGATCGACCCAATGACCAAAATATTATCTAACTTGCATCCCTAAGTATATTGTTTAAAGTAAAGATGAAGATAATGTTGATGGTCAAATGGTCACTAACTTGTAATTTGTGAAGTAGACTAAAAGAGAGCTAGACAAGCACTCATTCAAAAGAACGAGATACTGCAAGCAGAGGGCCGCTGCTAATAGGGGCGGATCCAGCGGTGGATCTTTTATGCTACTAGTTTAACGCCACCTAGATCAATTCGTCATATGCTTAATTCTTGGCTGTCTAATCAATCTAAAAAGATTAGGAATCTCATCTGGGTGGGGGTTGCTGTTGTATGCTGGGCGATTTGGAGATGTCGCAATGATATTATTTTTAACAAAATCAAAGTTAATTCGATTTTGCAGGTCATCTTCAGGGGAACATACTGGTTACGTTTCTGGGCACAATTGCAGTGTGAGGAGCACGCCAAGAACGTATTCTCCAGCTTGAGCAGACTAATTGAGATAATTGCTCTTGATTTAGTTAAAGGAGGGTGGAAGCATGTCTATCGCTTGCAGTAGTTCTGTGTCTTTCTAGAGACTGGTGTGCCTTTTTCTGTTTTTGCAAACGTTGTATTTTTGGCTGTGTATGCCTCATCATAGAGGCCGGATTGGTAATCCTTTTTCTAAAAAAATTTGAGATGGGGGTATGCATGTATGATGCTTAAGCTTCATGAGTTGCAGACCTGCAGCCAAGAACATGCATGTACGCACCTGTTGATTGAATTGAAGGGCAAGGTCTGTCAGCTTGGAGCTCACTGCAGGTGAGGACAAGGGGAAGACCAGCACTTAAAGATAGGAGAAATCCATATTAGCCAACACCTAGACTAGAATCTTGTTTTTTTTCTTTGGCATTCCTTGGTCAGGTCTTTGCACCCAACTCCTCATTATCCGGTTATAAATTCTTAATTGTTTAGAAAGACTAGGTTCTGTTTAGTTGCCTCCTTTAAAATTTTTGAAAGAGCATCTTTTTATATTTGAAGTACTAAATATAGACTAATTACAAAATTAATTACAGAACACCTCTGTAAATCGCGAGACGAATCTAATGAGCCTAATTAATCTGTCATTAGAAGTTATTTACTCTAGCATTACTGTATTAATTTAGTGTCTAATTACGGCCTAATTAGGTTCATTAGATTCGTCTCGCGATTTACAGACAAACTGTGCAATGTGTTATTTATTTCGTCTAGATTTAAATCTCCATGCAGATGTCGGAAAAAAAATTGAAACTTTAAATTTGGGAACTAAACAGGGCGTTGGCAAAGTCTGCGGCCCAGACCAACCGGCGATGGTCCGGTCGCCATTTCCACGTTCTCCCACTACGAGCTTTGGTATCATTCGATGCCTTTGCGGTTGGGGCCAGGTCCTCGCCCACCGTCGCCTTCACCAGCAACCCCTGATTAGGATGTGCTTACTAGTTTAAAAAACCACTTGGTTGTTCGTAGAGTAAGTTTAATAACTGGCTATAAGTGGACGGATGTCTACGTGGAGATAAAAGAAACAAGAAGATAGAACGGGATGGGCGCGCTCGCCTGAAGCCGGATGAGAGATGCTACCGCCCCTGCTACTGCTATTGGCTGAGCAGTGCTGCTGTACATTGAATGCAGGTGGGTCCGCCACACCGCGCGCCAGATCACGCTCTCTTGCAGCCGGTAGCCGGCAGATTCAATAAACTTTCTCTTATTCCGAATGCTTCTCTTGCAGCCGGTAGCCGGCAGATTCAATAAACTTGCTCTTATTCCGAATGCTGTTAGGAGTCACACATGTAACTGACAGTCAAGATGTCACACAGTCATATTTTCAAAATCGTTATCCAAATCAAAATCTGACTGCACCATTGTGCTTCTTGTGATGAACACAATTAGATGATTTTTGTGTAGAATATATTTTTTAACATGAAATATTTTTTCTGAAGCTGAAACAATTATTACAGCAATATAAAAAAAATATTCAACCTTATGTGATGGTTTGACTCCTAGTCACATGTGTGGCTCCTAATATTTCTGCTTATCCCTGCTGTGAAAAATGAAAAATGAGTTATACATTTGTGATTCAACTGAAATATTTCATACGTCTCTAGTTTTGCTACATGGTGTGGACACCATGTCATTTGAGTGCAAAAACATACGCTTTTGTAGTGGCACGTGTAGATGATTATGGCCTCCTCGAATTTCATAATGAACATCAGTTCGTTTCCTAAAGAAATATGATTTGTTGCCATTGAAAACTAAAAAAATGAAAAATTAGAGCAACTTCAAAAGCTTAGCTAAATTCGGATCGTTAAAAATTGAAAAACGTCAGTTAAAAAGATATACAATAGCCTCTCCTTTCTCTCTTCTCTGTGTCCTCACCTGCTAGGCGGCCTTCATATGCCCAGGGCAAGGCTACCGTCGCGCCCCGAAGCTGTACGTGTGTTGTGCCCTGGTGTTGATGTTGCGGCGGTAGCGTCGGCGTCCAGCGTGCAGACGTCCAACGGGCGTCAAAGGCGTCACGACGGTAGCAGAGTCGATGTTGATGTCGCAGCGGCATCGAGGCCTATAACAAACATGGCTATATTTATGTCATTTCGAGTGATTTTGGTGATCGAATAAGAACGCAATCAATGAGACTAATAAGTTTATGAGCTCAAATTTGTAGAATTTTTAGATTCTATGGATGTAATCAAAAGTGTCCAATTCGCTGTCGAGACGCCCAAATCATAGTGAAAAACCAGAGATTTAGCTAGTCAAATGACAGCCATGACCAGTTGGACAAGTGTAAGAAGGAAACACGAAGAAAAAAATTCAAAGAAACACTGAATTGGACGAGTTCTGCATAAAAGAGTGGCACCGGTTTAACTAGTGGCCGTTGGTTCTTCTGATGACCATGCGCCGGAATAACTGACTCCTTAGTATCGGGGCAATTCACTGCGTGTTTGGAAGCCAGGTGAAGTTCAGTATCACCGATACAACCGACGGTGGCATCGGAGTAACCACTGAAGCAATGTCTAGAAAGATTGTCAAGGGCGCAGCAGCATAGTCTCTAGCAATGGTTGAACCAGCGACGCATTGGAGCAAGGTGTCGGCGCAATGACATCAGCACTGCAAGGAAGACGAGGCAGATCCCTTTAGGACCGGTTGAATCGATGGGGCATCGGTGCAATGTATCGGTTAAATCAATGGTGGCTACATTAGCAGCAGGTGAATGTCTAAAGACTCAACGGCTATATGTGCTGGGTTTAGGATGACTGGTTTAACCGATGCCCCCAGGCATAGGCATTGGTTTAACCAATGCTATGCTGATTTTTGCTAGCCGTTGGAGAAATGGCTCTATGGATTTGAAGGGATATATAAGGGCCTCACCCCGGGTCATTTGAGGTTGCTGAAGTCCAGAGGAACCTCATACACACCAGAGAACACCTCCAAGCCATACAAGAAGTGAATTGATCACATCTTTAGTCCTTAGCACACCTTTGAGAGTGTAAGCGCTTGGTTAGCTCTTATGTCAGTGAGAGAGCAAGATGTTGCTGTCTTGTGCCGTGGTTCTAGATTGAACCAACAATGTATCTTGGTGTGCCGGCCCCTTGGAGCTTTGGTGGCTCGCCGGCAAGTCTATGACCCTCCGTTTTGGTGTGGAGCGGCGTGGACAGCTTTGTGTGGGGGACGTGGAGACCCCCATCCTTCATGGAGAAGCTCATTAGTGGAAAGCGGGATCTAGGTATCCGTGGTGACTTGGCAAGCCTTAGTAGCGAGTCAAGAATAGTCCCGGAAGAGATTTGGTGGCTGAGAAGTGCTACTCTTGATAGAGTGTGCTTCAACAACTTGGACTAGGGGTGGCTTAGTGTCTACCGATACCACGGGATAAATCTTTATGTCGAGAGTTTGCTTTCATCCATCCTCTCTTTACGTTTCCGTATTTCCTACTTGCAACTTGAGTGCCTTTACTTTCTTAGAGTAGCATCAAGCTAGAATTGGCTATAGTTTGCATAACTCTTTTAGGATGAGAGTTTCACACTAGATGAACCATAGTCGCACATTTAGATAACATGTTTTAGTTTAGATATTGTGCAAACTAGTTAGAGTCTTAGGTTAAGATTTTTAAATTGCATAATTCACCCCATCCCCCTCTTAGACTGCGAGCACCCGATTCCTTTCAAGTCCTCTAACAGGCGCCGAGGGCAAAAGAAAACGCAATCACTAGGGAAATGATCTGACGTGGAGGTGATTAGACTTTGGAGAGTCTATTGGTTTACCCCACTGGTTAAGAAATTTTCTATTTTCATGGCTCTTCAAAACTCTAAATTTAGCTAGGTTTATATCTAGACTCTTGGTGTTGCTCTTAAACACATTGTACCATGAGGAAAGGAACTTTTCTTGCCCTATGGGAAGTTTTGTTGTTTCGTTCCTGAAGCAATTGACCGCATACTAGCTACTGCAATGAATTGTTCTAAACATCTAAGAGCATCTCCAACAATAACCCCTAAATCAGATCTTCTAAATGCTAAATGGGGGCTGCCTCTATTTTTTAGGGGCTTTTAAATTTGTTTCAATTCCAGCAATAGCCCTCAATTCCAATATATAATAGAGGGCCCCCGAGAGACCCCCTAGGAATAGAGGGTGGAAGAGGGATTTTGGAGGCCTCCCCAAAATAGAGGGTGAAGTAGAGGGTCTGCTGGAGTGCATTTTTTTTGGCTTAACCCTCTTGTAAGGATCGATGGACCAAGAGGGGGGGTGAATTGGGCCTTTTTCAATTTCTAAAACAAAGTAAAGCAACCTTAACCTATGCAATGCTAGTAAGGCACCAATTCACTAACCGGATAACTAAGCTACCTACACAAGCTAAGAGAGATAAAAAGAGAAGTAAAGCCTAGCAAGGTAGAGCTAAGTTATGATCTCTAAGTCAAGCACATGAATAAATTGCATGAAAGAAAATGCTTTAATAAAGAGAGTGGACAAGCGACAACCGGATTTTTTCCCGTGGTATCGATGTGTTGGCACACACCCCTAATCCACGTTGTGACACTCACAAAGAGTCTTGTCACCTCCCAAGTCACCGAGACGAGGGCGCTCACTAAGAGTCTCCGTTCACCATCCCGGCGTGGTGGAGATCAAGCCACGTACAATCTTCTTCTCCGGGCTCCCACAATCCTTGGCAAGCTCCGCGAGAAACACCTCGATCACCAAGATCACCTAGGTGATGCCAATCACCAAGAGTAACAAGCTAAGGCCTTCACTTGAGCAAGAACCGATCACCAAGAACGGATGCACACAAGCTTCTCTCTACTCAAGTCCTTAATCTTGCTTCTTGATTGATTGAATGAACAAGTGTGTGAAAGATGAAGCTCAAGGTGGCTCTTGACTATAGTATTGAGTGTATGGATGTTGCCTGGTGTCAAGAGTAGCAAAATGACCCATTGGAGGGGTATATATAGGCAGCTCACACGAATAGAGCCGTTGGACAAAAGCTGCCAGAAAACTGCGTAGCGCCGGTTAATCCGACGTCCCTCCAACAGTCATCGTCGGTTTAACTGGTGAATGTAAACTGCCCCTTCTGAAAACTAGCCGTTATGACTTGGGCAGATTAACCGACGTATCATCGGTTTAACCGGTGAGTGTAGTTGTCCACTGATCAACTGAAAAACCAAGTCTCTGGACAACTGCACCGACGTTAACTCAAACCTATCGTCGGTTTAACCGGTGAGTACAACTTCTGAATTCCTTTGAAAAAACCATCTCACTGGTCAATTGCACCGACATCTTGATTTAAATATCGTCGGTTTAACCGGTGTATAGAACTTGAAATGCCCTGGAAAAACTAACTCTGGACTAATGCACCGACGTTAATTTCAAACACGTCGGTTTAACCGGTGTATTGAATTGTCCAGACTCTGCTGACTTTGTTTAACCGACGTATAGAAAATTGAGATCGTCGGTTAAACCGGTGTATAGACTTTTTCTGATTTTGTCTTTTCTGATTTGAGTCTTGAATGAAATCCAAATATTCTTGAGATATAGTTTGAGAACCACTTATTTGAACTTCTAGAAACCTGAGTGACCATAGTGTGCATCCATTTTCAAATGACCATGTCCATGCTCAAGTTACTTAGCCTTAACCCCTCTTAATAGTGCGATCACTACAAAACTATAAAACCTATACTAACCTAAGTGTCCTTCTCAACCTTATGACACTTAGGACTAGAAAGATCTTTAGTCTTGACATATAATTGAGTTGAATACCGAGATCGCCTTTTTGAATAATGAAATTGAGGGGCCTCTTTTGACATATGACCAAATGAGCGATAATGATCTATTAAGCTGCACAAACTCATTAGTCACAATAATGGTTGTCATTAATCACCGAAACATACCTTGAGGGCCTAGATGCTTACAATCTCCCCCTTTTTGGTGATCGATGACAACACAAACATAAATAACGAGAGAGCGAGAAAGATAAAGCAAGATAAACACAAGCAAACTCGAAAAGAAGGACCAAAGAGCTCAATGGCTCAAACGAAATCCATAGATATGTCTCAAAGCACGGCATACTCAAGCGACAAATGTACATATCCATGAACTAACACCAAATGTGATACAAAGAATCAAAGTCCTGATAACTACGAGCTCTCTCTAGCTCTACCCTCCCCCTAACTCTGTGGCTCCCCCTAACACCTCTCCCCCTTTGGCATCAAAGCACCAAAAGGCGAGCTACGGGTCGTGCTGTCGTGGTACGGCAAGGAAGCGGTCCAGGTCGTCGTCGTCGTCGTCGTCGTCGGACGGAGAACCCTCACCCTCGGTGACAGACGGAAGCTGCTGGTTTGGGTCTGAGCTCACTGGGGGGGTGACTGTCGTGGAGGCTCTCGTGCTGGCACTGCCTGGTAGAGGATCCGTAGAAGTCGTAACCGGGCCAGCAGAAGAAGTATCAACATCTGAAGAAGTGACCACTGAGGCTGCCGGCTGCGTCGACTGTGGAAGCAGGGACTCCTCTACTGCTCCTCCCCCTGAAGGTGCTGCCTGAAGTGAGGTAGGGAGGGCGACCGACTGAACTGCTGACGGTGAGTCCTGAAAGAGTGTGGTCGCTGGCAGTGGTGAAAAGAGCGGACGACCGGCAGACCCAAAGAGTGCGGACATCGAGAACGTGGTCTCCGGTGTCGCTGTAGTAGCTGGAGCTACAGTAGTGGCTGGAGGAGGAGGAGCTGGTGTGACTACAAGCTGAGGTGCTCCAACACCCTGAAGTACGGGCTGCTGCTGCTGTGGGGCGAGTCCGGTGTGAGAGTAAAGCTGGGAGATCATCCCGAACATCGCCATCATGCCCTACTGCATCTGCTGGAACTGAGCGTCTGTCCTCTGTGAAACTCTGTCAATGAGGCCGACAAAACGCTCCTCTGTCGCTGCACGCTCTCGGGCTGCCTCTCTCTGAATAGCCGCAATCTGAGCCTCATGGGCTCTCCTGGCCTCCTCCTGAGCAAGTCGGTCCTCCCTCTGCTGAGTCACGAGCTGCTGTAGTAGTGCAGTGAGCTCGGATGGCTGAGTCACCTGGGACTCAGAGACTGTAGCAGCTGCTGAAGTCGGAGGAGCTGGCTCTCCGGACCCTCCTGCCTCGTGGTCGTGACTGGCTGGGGCAGCTGGAGGAAAGTACTCTACGTCCTCGGAGGAGTCTGACTCAAGCTCAGACCAGTGAATCTCATCATCTCCCCCGGGAAGCTGTGCCTCCTCTTCCAGGAGTGCCTCATCCTCCTCTGCCACTCGTGCCTGTACCTCCGGTGACAGTCGAGCCATCGCAGCTCTATCTGCGTGTCTGCCCCTCCTCCTGTCCTGTGGAGCAGTAGGTCGGTAGACAGGGAACCTGGGAGCCTCGTCGTGATGGTAAGGGGCGCTGATGGGTGACTCTGCTGGCACTATCATAGAGCATATGTAACTGATCCAGTGCCCATAAGGAAACTGTCGCACCACACCCATCCCATCAGTGATCACATCCTCGATCTCAGCCAGAATAAAGTCAACTATGTCAAATGGCTCGTGAGTGAGGATGTGTAGGAGCAAGAGCTGCTGCAAACCTGTGAACCCCTCTAGGTAGCCACTCCTCGGTAACAGAGTCCTCCGGAGTGCCATGTGAACAGCGTATGCCTCTGGAGTCAGCAAGCTCGGCACTCTGGCGTAAGAGGCTGGGAACGGCTGGCGGAAGCACTGAGAGATCGCCTCGTGAGAAGGAGCAATCCCACAAACCATCACCCTGCGGGGTGGATCTGAGTCCCCGTAAACCCTCTCGTGCAGCGAGACGTCGACCAGGTCAACTCCAAGTATACCAGCAATGGTCGCCCTCGACAAACCAAAAACCTGCCCTCCAAACATGAAGTGCACGGCTCTGCGCTCGGGAGCTATCCATGCTGTGGCGTAGAACACTCTGACCCAGTCCTCGATATAACGGTTCTGCTCCATCTCTAGCAGCCTGGGCAGTCCTCTGAAGTGAGCGAAGTGTGCTCTCACATCTGCTCCCCCTGCTGCTGTCCTCAGTGAGACCCAGTCAAGAACCCTGTGCGGGAAGATCCGGTGGCCCCTCCGCTGGAAAGTCTCGTAGAAGCTGGCCTGTAGCAGAGTCCAGAACCTCCTGTCGACTCTGCTGTCTCGGGTCACTGGGAACCAGACCTCCTCCTCAACACTCCACCTGAGCCTCTTTACCTTGGCCGCATTGGCTCGGGTCAAGTTCTGGAGCATCACACCTGGCTCCAGACGCACAACAGTGTCCATACGGAACACTGCGCGCTCGGCCTCTAGGGCCTCGGCTCTGCGAGCTGCTGCTGCGGACCTGCGGGGCTCCTGTGGCTGGTGTCCTCCCCGAGTCCTCGGTCCAGTGCGACGCTCTGTCGCTGGCGGGGAACCTCCCTCAGACGACTGCTGTGGAGAACTCTGCCCCTCTGACTGTGCTGCCTCTGAGTCAGAACCATCTGAATCTGTCGCTGCTGCTTCTGTCGCGGCTCTGGTGGCCCTGGCACCTCTGACTCTGCCCATACCCCTGCCTCTGCCTCTGCCTCTGGGGTCCTCCCTGATCTGAAACGGACGAGCACGGCCTGATGCCTGCTCCTCGGCGGCCTTGGCCACCATCTCGGCCCTCTCGGCCTCCTTCTCTGCACGAGTCCGCTTGCGAGCGGGCTTCTCGACAACGACATCCTTCCCCTTCCTCTTCTCGCGACCCATCTCTATCAGTCAAATCCTCGAACACCTGGTGAGCGCTGATCAGGTGCTGCTGCGGCGTGAAAGGCGTGGAGGCGCGGCTGCGTGGGCGGTACTGCATGGGAGCGGCGGCTCAGAACGCGGCGGTGGCGCGGAGTAGCAGTACTGGTGGCGGCGGTGGCGGCGCGGAGCGGCGATGACGCAAGGCGGTGCTGGTGCACAGCGAGGAGTGCGGGCAGCGAGGGCGAGCGGCGGCGCGGGCGGCGCACAACTGCGAGAATGGCGCTCGGTGGTGACAGCGCGGGCGCACGGCGGCGGTGTGGAGGAACGGCGGCGGCGCGAAGGGAAGGCGGCGGCGTTGTAAGGATCGAGTCGGGCGGCGGCGGCTTGAAGGGAGAAAGAAAATAGAGGCCGGCAGCGTGGGCAAGAGACATATATGACAGGTGGGCCCGCGATTTTCCTTAACGCCGGTCGATCCGACGCCTAGGGTTTGAGCGCCGGTTGATTGCGTCGGTGCAGTTCACCCGAGACTCCTGCAGATCTGAAACTGAACGCCGGTTGAACCGATGATTTAAATTATGTACCCATCAGTTGAACGCTGCTAACACCGGTTGATTGCTTGGTCTGATATGTGTTTATGATCACCGGTTGATCCGATGCTCTGACTTTTGTATTCGTCGGTTAAACGCCTGAAACTGCCTGAGCTGAGACCCAACTTTAGTAACGCCGGTTAAACCGATGGGTATTGATCCATTGAACGTCGGTTTAACTGGTGAAGCCAAAAACTCCTCACTCAGCTCACTCTTCTATGCTTAGTCCAATAAACTTATAAAACTCAAATAAACTCAAGTTAATGGAATTGCATAGGCGACTTTTCCCCTCAAAATAAATAGGATAGCACACTTGCTTAAATAAATTTCTTTTTAAACACAAGGAAAAGCCGCAAGAGAGACAAAACGCCAAATAAAATGTATGAGCCATGTCATAGGAATATTGAAGATAGAAAGCTTCAAACTCATCATGACATTGCTCACTAGGCAATAACGCACCTAACACTTTGCTCTTTTCACTTTTCATGAATTAAGATCTTGTAAATGAAACAAGTCTCATTTTCATCAAGTGATCTCCTTTGTGACCCTTACGCATGCAATGATAATGCAAGCTACAACCACATGCGAAAGTAAGGTAAACATGAAGTGCACATCTATATGACAAGTAATGCATAGCAAGAATTTAAATTCTACTTGTCAAGTTTGAACCCACGGGAAGCTTCTTCATGATGAGCCTTTCTTCAAGCCTAGAGGAAAACAAGTGGACCACCACCTCTAGCTAAACCCTTGCTCATCACTATCTTACCATGGTTAGACAAGTGTCCTATATGTATGCATTTTTCTATATGACATGGCAACTTACATGACGTTTGCCGCATCTAACACATTAAGCTCATTCCTTAGCCTAACAAAGGTACTCTCGTCTAAAGGTTTTGTGAATATATCCGCCAATTGCTCCTCGGATCTCACACCTTGAAGGGAAATGTCCCCCATGGCTTCGTGATCACGCAAGAAGTGATGGCGAATATCAATGTGCTTTGTGCGAGAGTGTTGAACCGGATTCTTGGCAATTTTTACGGCACTTTCATTGTTACAAAGGAGTGGTATCCTATCTAGTTTCACACCAAAGTCCAAAAGGGTTCGCTTCATATATAGAATTGGGCACAACATGCACCGGCCGCTATATATTCTGCTTCCGCGGTGGACAAAGCCACGGAATTTTGCTTCTTACTCGACCAAGAAACTAGAGAACGCCCAAGCAAGTGGCAACCCCCGGAGGTACTCTTGCGATCCACACGGCTTCCGGCAAAATCCGAATCCGAATATCCCAAGAGATCTAAGCTAGCGCCTTTGGGGTACCACAAGCCTATGCTAGGGGTGTGCTTGAGATACCGAAGGATCCTATTCACAGCCGAAAAGTGTGATTCCTTTGGGTTAGCTTGAAAGCGGGCACACAAGCACACACTAAACATTATATCGGGCCTAGATGCGGTAAGGTAAAGCAAAGACCCTATCATAGAACGATAGAGGGATTGATCAATCGGTTTACCGTCCACATCCTAGTCGAGATGCCCATTAGTTGCCATGGGTGTCTTGATTGGCTTGCACTCATCCATCTTGAACTTCTTCAAGATATCTTTAGTATACTTTTCTTGATGGATGAATGTCCCTTCCTTCATTTATTTGACTTGAAAACCAAGGAAGAAGGTCAATTCGCCAATCATGGACATCTCGAATTCCCTAGACATCATGGTAGCAAACTCATGGCTTAGTAAATCATTAGTTGAGCCAAAGATAATATCGTCAACATAAATTTGACAAATGAAAAGATCCCCGTTGACGTCTTTTGTGAACAACGTGGTGTCCACCCTCCCGATCTTGAAGCCTTGCATGATTAGGAAGTCACGAAGCCTCTCATACCAAGCCCTTGGAGCTTATTTGAGCCCATAGAGTGCCTTGTGCAACCTATAAACATGGTTAGGATTCCTCGGATCTTCAAACCCGGGAGGTTGCTCAACATAAACAAATTCGTTAATAACGCCATTTAAGAATGCACTTTTCACATCCATTTGATACAACTTAATGTTATGATGTGAAGGGTAAGCAAGAAGGATACGGATAGCTTCAAGTCTTGCGACCGGAGCAAAAGTTTCACCAAAATCCAAACCTTCAACTTGAGAAAACCCTTTTGCCACAAGTCTTGCTTTGTTGCGTATCACCACCCCATGTTCATCTTGCTTGTTTCGAAAGACCCACTTGGTGCCAATGATGTTCTTGTCTTTCGGAGGAGCTTCGAGGACCCAAACTTCATTGCGGGTGAAGTTGTTCAACTCTTCTTGCATGGCCATCACCCAATCCGAGTCCTCAAGCGCTTCCTCTATGCTAGTGGGTTCAATACAAGAAACAAACGAGTGATGTTCGCAAAATGAAGCATGTTTAGAACGAGTTCTTACTCCCTTTGATGGACTACCAATGATTTGACCAATTGGATGATCCTTGGAGATGCGACCATGCTTCACTAGCGGTACTTGCGTGGATGCTTGTTGGGGTGGATCACGGGTGACTTGTGCTTGTGGTGGAACACTTTGCTCTTCTTGTTCTTGGGCTTGGGGTGTTGGCGTTGGCACATCTTCTTGAGGTAGTGGATCATCTTTTTCTTGATCTTTATCCGCTTGGGGTGCCGTGGAGGTGCTTGGTGTAGATGAGGAAGGTCCTCCCCCTTGATCATTGCCTTCATGCTCCTCTTCCGGCTTGATATCCCCAATGGACATATTCTTCAAAGCTTCATCAATCTCTTCATCACCTACATTTTCATAGCCAACAACCTCCTCTTGGGAGCCATTAGATTCATCAAACTCCACATCACATATTTCTTCAACTAACCCGGAGGTTTGATTGAATACTCTATATGCTTTGGAGTTTGATGCATAACCAAGAAAGAAACCTTCATCACATCTACTCTCAAATTTACCGAGCCTTTTCTTCTTATAGATGAAGCATTTGTAACCAAAGACTCGAAAGTATGATATATTTGGTTTCCTCCCGGTGATGAGCTCATATGGAGTTTTCTTGAGGAGTCGGTGGGGATATACTCGGTTGGATGCATGACACGCCGTGTTGATTGCTTCAGCCCAAAACTTCTCGGACGTGCCATAATCATCCAACATTGCTCTTGCTAGGGTGATGAGTGTCTTGTTCTTTCTTTCCACCACTGCATTTTGTTGAGGCGTGTAGGTGGCGGAAAACTCATGCTTAATGCCCTCTTCATCGCACCATTCTTCAATCTTCATATTTTTGAACTCGGTGCCGTTATCACTCCGGATCTTCACAATTGGGGAGTTGTACTCCCTTTGAGCTCTTCTTGCAAATGTCTTGAAAATTTCCGGAGTTTCACCCTTATCGCCTAGAAACATAACCCAAGTGTAACGTGAAAAATCATCAACAATTACTAGGCAATAGAGGTTACCACCAATGCTCTTGTATGTAGTTGGACCAAAGAGATCCATGTGTAGAAGCTCGAGCGGCTTGGAGGTAGATAACATCGTCTTGATGGGATGATGTGTTGCTACTTGCTTCCCGGCTTGACATGCTTTGCATAATTTGTTCTTGTCAAATGTGACATCCTTCAAGCCGGTGATCATCCCTCTCTTGTGGGCTTTCTTGAGGTTGCTCATGCCGATATGAGCAATTCTTCTATGCCAAAGCCACCCAAGAGAAGACTTGGTGAAGAGACATGTCATGGTGCTTGTTTGCTTTGAAGAGAAGTCCACTAAATAGATGTTGCCATGTCTAAACCCCGTGAATACCAATGACTTGTCTTTTTCATGAGTTACTACAACACCATTCTTGTCAAAGGCACACGTTAGTCCAAGATCACACAATTGAGCAATTGAAATAAGATTAAAACTAAGTGCTTCTACAAACAAAACATTAGAAATAGATAAATCTTTAGAAATTGCTATTCTACCCAAACCTAAAACTTTTCCCCTTGAATTATCACCATAGGTGACATGTTCATGATCTCCGGGGTCTTCAAGAGTGGTGAACATGCTATCATTGCCAGTCATGTGTTGAGAGCAACCGCTATCAAGTACCCAATGTTTTCCACCGGCTTTGTAGTTCACCTACACACATAAGAATTCACTTTTGAGTTTTAGGAACCCTAACAAGCTTTGGGCCTTGCACATGTGTGACAAGAGCTTTTGGGACCCAAAGTTGCTTGGGGAGCTTCTTCTTTGACTCCTTAGTGAGTTTGCCAATGAATTTGGCCTTCACCTTGCCCTTCACTTTACTCAAGAGAAAATGGTTATTTTGAAACATTGATGAGTAATTCTTGGGTAAATTAGGAAGAGGATGTGATGGTAAAGTGCACTCCCTAGTGTGGTGCCCGGTGACTTGGCAATGTTGGCAATATGAACTAACTTCCTTGATGAAGCTAATCTTGATCTCCGGAGAAGGAGTAGTAGCTATGTTTGGCTCCGGAAATGAACCAAGACCTCTCTTGCCATAGTCACTGGCATTGTTGAAGAGAATCTCCTTGTGGATGTATTCTCCTCTTGAGAGCTTCTCCACACTACTCTTGAGGCTTGCCACTTGATCCATCAATTCCTTTTCCCTAGAAGGTGCAAGCTCGGGCAAAGCATTAGTAGCATTTGCATTAATGAGTAGGTCATCACATGAAGTAGAAGCATTGACCTTCTCAATAGTTTCATGAGCAAAGTTCTCAAGACTTGGGTCAATTGCTTCATAGGCAAATTCAAGTTCTTGGTACTTGTGAGCCAACTCCCTATGCTCTTGTTTAAGCTTTTTGTGGCTCTCTTCAACTTGCTTAGCAAGTACAAGTGACTCATTGTGCTTTTTGAGCAAGTCATTGTACTTGCCAAGCAAATCGGAGTGGGCAAGCTCTAACTTGGCACGAGTGCTCTCAAGAACTTTGACTTTGCCCTTTTCCCTCTTGATAATGGATGTATACTCATTAATGAGGTTAGCAAACTCATTAGGGTCAAGCTCATCATCACTATCATCTTCACTCTCACATACCTTAGAGTTACCTTTGGCCATGAGGCACATTGGAGGTGGAGGTAGCGATGGTTCTTCATTTGTGAGGGCGATGGTGACAATGTCTTCTTCATCACTTGAATCTTCGCTTGATGAGATATCGGTCACCCACTCTTGCTTTTCCACCAAGAAGCTTCTCTTGGTGTTGCCCTTTTTCTTTGAGAAGAGCTTTGTCTTCTTGTCATGGCTCTTCTTCTTCCCAAGCTTCTTGTTCTTGTTTTTCTTCTCATCCTCTTCATCATCGCTTGAATCATGGCGATGCTTGCTCTTGTTATCCTTGTTTCTTATGTCTGGCTTGGGGCAATTTGGACGGATGTGGCCTTTTTCTCCACAATTGTAGCAAATTTTATTCTTGACATCCATTGGCCGGAACATTCCCTTTTTAGAGTCAAAGTTGAAACCCTTCTTATTGATCTTGTCATTCAAGCGTGTGAACTTTCTCATCATGAGAGCAAGTTCTCCATCATCTTCAACATTGGATGAGCTTTCATGATGATCATCTTCTTCATTGCTTGAGCTTGAATCTTGCTTGATCATCTTGAGCTTGCGGGATTTGTTTGCCTTGGTCTTTAGAGCAATTGATTTGCTTGAAGTTGGCTCTTCGGACATACCAAGGATACTCATTTCATGAGCGCGAATTTCGCCCACAAGTTTTCCCACTTCCATTGTGTCAAGATTCTCCTTTTGAAGTATAGCATTGATGATGTTATACTTGGGCTTCGGGAGGAGCATGAGAATCTTGCGATTGATGGAGGCACTGTCAATTTTGGATATTTCAAGTGCATTAATGTCCTTGACAATGACATTCAAGCGAGAGTACATATCATTGCAATTTTCATGAGCTAACATTTTAAAGGAATCATACTTAGCTCTAAACAAGTGATATTTTTGTTCGCGGACTTTTGTGGAACCTTCATGGATTTCAATTAGTTCCTTCCATATATCACTTGCTAAGTCCATGCTATTTACTCTAGCAAAGACTTCCTCACTAATGGCTTTGAAAATTGCATTTCTAGCCTTTGCATTCCATTTTAATTGTTCGGTGGTGGGAGTTCCGGTGAACCCGGTCTTAGTTGCCAACCACACTTCGGGGGCAATCGCATCAAGGTATGCGGCCATGCGAACTTTCCAATAGGCAATGTTCTTACCCTCGAAGTGAGGCGGCGAACCACCCATCTTGGCCATAGCTCTAAGCGGTGAAGCCTAATGATCCAAATGAGCAACGAGGCTCTGATAACAATTGCAAGGATCGATGGACCAAGAGGGGGGGGGGTGAATTGGGCCTTTTTCAATTTCTAAAACAAAGTAAAGCAACCTTAACCTATGCAATGCTAGTAAGGCACCAATTCACCAACCGGATAACTAAGCTACCTACACAAGCTAAGAGAGATAAAAAGAGAAGTAAAGCCTAGCAAGGTAGAGCTAAGTTATGATCTCTAAGTCAAGCACATGAATAAATTGCATGAAAGAAAATGCTTGAATAAAGAGAGTGGACAAGAGACAACCGGATTTTTTCCCGTGGTATCGATGTGTTGGCACACACCCCTAATCCACGTTGTGACACTCACAAAGAGTCTTGTCACCTCCCAAGTCACCGAGACGAGGGCGCTCACTAAGAGTCTCCGTTCACCATCCCGGCGTGGTGGAGATCAAGCCACGTACAATCTTCTTCTCCGGGCTCCCACAATCCTTGGCAAGCTCCGCGAGAAACACCTCGATCACCAAGATCGCCTAGGTGATGCCAATCACCAAGAGTAACAAGCTAAGGCCTTCACTTGAGCAAGAACCGATCACCAAGAACGGATGCACACAAGCTTCTCTCTACTCAAGTCCTTAATCTTGCTTCTTGATTGATTGAATGAACAAGTGTGTGAAAGATGAAGCTCAAGGTGGCTCTTGACTATAGTATTGAGTGTATGGATGTTGCCTGGTGTCAAGAGTAGCAAAATGGCCCATTGGAGGGGTATATATAGGCAGCTCACACGAATAGAGCCGTTGGACAAAAGCTGCCAGAAAACTGCGTAGCGCCGGTTAATCCGACGTCCCTCCAACAGTCATCGTCGGTTTAACCGGTGAATGTAAACTGCCCCTTCTGAAAACTAGCCGTTATGACTTGGGCAGATTAACCGACGTATCATCGGTTTAACCGGTGAGTGTAGTTGTCCACTGATCAACTGAAAAACTAAGTCTCTGGACAACTGCACCGACGTTAACTCAAACCTATCGTCGGTTTAACCGGTGAGTACAACTTCTGAATTCCTTTGAAAAAACCATCTCACTGGTCAATTGCACCGACGTCTTGATTTAAATATCGTCGGTTTAACCGGTGTATAGAACTTGAAATGCCCTGGAAAAACCAACTCTGGACTAATGCACCGACGTTAATTTCAAACACGTCGGTTTAACCGGTGTATTGAATTGTCCAGACTCTGCTGACTTTGTTTAACCGACGTATAGAAAATTGAGATCGTCGGTTAAACCGGTGTATAGACTTTTTCTGATTTTGTTTTTTCTGATTTGAGTCTTGAATGAAATCCAAATATTCTTGAGATATAGTTTGAGAACCACTTATTTGAACTTCTAGAAACCTGAGTGACCATAGTGTGCGTCCATTTTCAAATGACCATGTCCATGCTCAAGTTACTTAGCCTTAACCCCTCTTAATAGTGCGATCACTACAAAACTATAAAACCTATACTAACCTAAGTGTCCTTCTCAATCTTATGACACTTAGGACTAGAAAGATCCTTAGTCTTGACATATAATTGAGTTGAATACCGAGATCGCCTTTTTGAATAATGAAATTGAGGGGCCTCTTTTGACATATAACCAAATGAGCGATAATGATCTATTAAGCTGCACAAACTCATTAGTCACAATAATGGTTGTCATTAATCACCGAAACATACCTTGAGGGCCTAGATGCTTACACCTCTAAACATGGAATATGGGCTATTTAGAGCGTCTGCTGGAGTTGCTCTAATATATCAATCTTGCTTACACAGCCACTTGTTGTGAGCACAATCATACAATATTAGAAGTAAGGTAACTAACCAACTCTAACTTCCATCTTTACACACCGTTTGCAATATCAAATTCTAGCTGTTGAGCTTTGTTACAAGTTCATGAGGTAAGCCAATTAAAAAAGATCACTTTCTGTTCTTCGCAAAAAAAAAGAAAAAGAAAAAAGAAAAGAGGCGCACTTGACCAACCAGTCATATAATTTGTAAGCAATTCGTTAATTGCTAGGTTTTTATTCCAACTGGATACAGACTTTGAAAAAAATAGTTATCATCTCATTCTCATCTATGCATTGGTTAGCATATTTCGTTTTATGAAGTATAATTGAGGAACTGGCAGACTAAATCAGGAATTCTCACATCATATTCATACGTGGCTGTAAAAGCACATCAGGAAACGAACATGTCAATGGTCAGATGATGCACGGGAGGCTATTATACCTGCAGCTTGTCTGCCTTGATTGAGTTTGAAAACAGTTTTAGATGGCTAATTTACTTCTTCAATAAATTTTACTTGATACTCAAGGTCATGTTTATTGAAATACAAGAAACACAAATCATAATTTGTGTCTAGGATTACCTCGTGTGTATACTTCTCTATGTTTTTCTTTATTTAGTAGGTCTAACAACATCTTAAGTTAAACTATTTGCTTTCACTTGTACAAACAAATGTTGTTTTGTGTAAACTCTTAAAAACTTCAATATTACTATAAAACATGTATTCCTAGTTAAACTGGGTTTGCACTTTTTCTACATGGGGATACGATCAACTATTTTTTGAACATATTAGTTATTCCTTTTCATAATTATTTATGTTTTTAATTAAGTTAAATGTAGAGCTGGACAAAAAAACTCGTAACTCGCTCGACTCGCTCGTTAATGGCTCGGCTCGAGCTCGACTCGTTTTATAATGAGCCAGCTCGTTTTATAGCGAGCCAGCTCGAGCTGGCTCGCGAGCCGCTCGCGAGTCATAACAAGCCAAATTAAATTTCAAGCTAACAACTAAAATTAGCTAGGCCCATTAGCTACAAATTTCTTGGCAGCCCGGCCCAGCCCAAATCGTAAAATCCTAACAATCAGTACAGCGCACCACCGGTCCACCACCAGTCGGAGCAAGTCACGGACGGTGACTCTTTTTCTTCGCTAGGTCTTCGCCCTTTCCCCCTGCTCCCGAGACCCAGTCGCCGCCCGCCGCACTTCCTGCTGCCCGCCGCCCTGTGGCCCCTCCGCCCATGTGCCTCTACATCGCATGGCGCATGCAGCAGCACCAGCACACCGAGCCACCGACGCACGAACTGCCCTGTTCACCTGCGGCCCCGCCACCCTGCCGCCCTGCGCCCTGCACTGCGCACACGCCGAACACCGCCCTGCGTGCGCGGCCGCCCTGCCCTGCGTGCACCGGTCATGGAGGATGAGGAACAAGTCCGAGGTGCTTCCTCCGGTGGCGCCAAGTCTTGTGGGAAATCGCAGTGGCCGTGGCCCGAGCTTCCTCTCGTGTATTGTGTTTTTGGGTTTGGCTCGCGAGCCAAACGAGCTAGCTCGAGCTTTTTAGCGAGCCGAGCCGAGCTGGTCTGCTGGCTCGTTTGTATAACGAGCTGAGCCGAGCCGAGCCAACTCATTAACGAGCCGAGCTGGCTCGATATCCAGCCCTAGTTAAATAGTTAGTCAATGGAACTCAATTGTTCAAAAGCCACAGCATATGTACAGTACATGACCCAGTAACCTGTAAGAACTTTGTAATTTGAATTGACATACAACTATTGTAACAAGCGAAAGACATCTAATGACAAAAAAAAGGTTCACAATCAAAGAAAGAAAAATAAATAATACACAACTGAAATTTTGAAATAAAAGTATCTTTTTCAGGAAAGAGAGATAAGACTGCAGCTGGTTGGGTGGGATGGGTGACGATCGAATTTGCACTTCGTGGTAGTGGTACGGATGCACAGGGACGTGTAAGAATCACCAAATGCGAAACAATGAGGGAAAGAAATAAGAACAGCTTCCACAGCTCCAAAGTTGCAATTCAGACACAGATAGAGCCTCCTCCCGAATTTACTGGAATCCTCTGCAGTTCACATCACCACTCTAGGGAGGCAGGAGCTCCTGATCTAGTGATCTAGTCGGCAGCTCCACCGCCGAGGCATGGACAGCTGCAGAACAGAAACAGAGAAGAAGAAGAAAGAAACAGATCAGAACCATTCTCTATACTGATCATTTGATCGATTCCCAATTAGTCAGAACGTCGATGTGAACTCAAATAATGATTCCTCAACAAGTTCCTTCTGTAAATTTGAAACTACTAGTTGGAGAATGGAGATTATTCGAAGTACCATTTGGCTAAGAAGCCTGGCGTGCTCTGTTTTGTGACCGGCTTGGGTGCCGGTTCTTGTTCCAGGTTGCGATGGTTCTCCGGACGGCCGACGAAGTAATCTTTACGCGCAATTCAGACAAACACGACAAGGAAATCCAACTTCAGTTTAGCAAGAATCTAGAGAAAATCGGAGGAAATCAGCAGCTTTGTGCTCCTCGATCCTGTTTGAGTCGAGAAGGGGATGAAAGAATGAACGCACCGCCAGGAGTGTGCTCGCCGCCTCCGCCGCTGCCGCCGGCGGCTGGTTCGTCTGTCCTGTCCGGCGCGTGGTTCGTCGGGCGGCCAACGAAGTAGCCCCCTGACAAGTCACAAAGATTCGCCGCCATGAACAAAGCTTTCTCTAGCTAGCACCGATTCATCTCTGGCCATAGCGGCCGGAGAGATCGCCGACGGCGTGGTTACCTGGAACGTCGCCCTGCTGGCCGTTGCTCATGGCGGATCCGCCGGCGGCCGGTCCGTCAGCTAGCCTCCACCTCTTCCCCGGAGCCTCGCCCGGCGATAGCAGGAGGAGACGACCAAGAAGGCGAGAAGTCAACAAGAGCGAGATGCTCAGCTCTCGCCAGGCTGGCAATCATTCAGCCAGCACCTGGCCGGCTCTGCTCGGCTGCCCCCCTGGCCATGGGGCGCCGAGACAATTACCAGAAATAACCCTGGTTAGAAAAATAATTGTGCACAGAGACCCTAAGGCCCTGCCTTCACAATGGGCAATGGCAGCTGCAAACGTGAGAACGGTGAACAGAGCAGAAATACTAGAATGGACTCGGCTCGTCGTCCCAAGTGATAGTAATCCCATCAAGTTAATCAAAGTTAATTTTTATTCCAAGATTAATTTGCGGGGCTCACCACCAAATAGTACTTTTGATTGGGAATTTTAGCTATTCAACCGTTAGTAGAACTTTTCAAGTCATTTTATGTAGTGGCTATTTTGCAGGCACTTTTGCTATAATTTGATGCTTGCACTTGCACATGTGAATGTGGTATGTGTTACTTTTGATCTAAATTGTTGTTAGAGTTGGCACCACCTTTTTTTTTTCTTGCACCATTTATCGGTAGTTGTTTGTCGCATTAGTGAGATTCAAATAAACTAATATTTACTAGTATGACACAAATGGTTTGAACACTTTTAGTGAAATTTCAAAAATATTCTAGATTCCAGTCAAATGTCGTCCATTTCATTCAACAAAGCTAGTGGCAACACTCCTGATAGGCTATGTGCTTAGAGCAAGTATTATGGTGAGTTACAAGCCGGCTAAATCACTGCTGGTAGAGAGAGAAAAGGAGAGAGTGCAGAGCGAGGGTCTCGCAAAACGACAGCTTCAAGCGGGCGAAATGCACTCCAACTCGCTGCTGCGCTGCTGCAGTACCTCCGTTTGGCTGCATGTGCTGCTGCACAGGTATCCATGTTGATGCGGTCCCCACGCTGGAGGTCATTTCGCCCGCCGGCCGGCTGAATCATTGCTCTTGCTCTTATGACTTCACCATTATTAATTTGGATAATTTCCACACATGACATTGGTTACTTAAACCCTAAATCTCTAATATATCATTGTGAGTGACTATAGGGGGCCCACATGTCATAGACACGATGATGGTTAACAGTTTTTTCTCCACGTCTAGAATATGCTCCCTCCGTCCTGAAATGTAGGGCATTAGAGAGTTCAAATTTTGTACCTAAATGTAAGTCATTTTAGGATTTTTTACAAACAAATAGTCAACTTATTATCTTATTTTCTGCACTGCCATTTATTCTCCTCATCCTCCCACCGCCCCTTTCCGTGGCACCCCTGTTCCCAGCGCCCCTCATCCCCTCACGCGTGTGTCAGATTTGTAAAGAAACGTTATTTAGGTGGGCCAAGGGAGTAAATAAAAGAAAGATAATCTGTTTGATTCTGCTGTGGCAAATCAAGCGTCGCCTAAAATCAAATAACCGGTAACTTAACTCTGCACTTGATGAGGGGTACATGCGCCATTTCTCAATCTTCTTAATTTGTTTGAAAAAAGCTAGAATGGTCTACATTTGAGGATGGAGGGAGTAAATTATAGTATATTCTCAAAAGTGTATGTAAGTGGGAAAGTGTAGGGTTGGAAAGTACTTCGGTTAGAATAGTGGTTCATAAAAAGGAAAAGTTTCCAACTTATCCATCTGCGCCGGTCAGGCCAAAAACTTTGAAAGCCTTTTGCGTGTTGATTTTATATCGAAAATTTACAATTCGGCATACCCGGATTTAATAAGTTTACAACAAATGAACAAAGTACACACACATGTACTTTAGGTTACCTAGACCTTGTGTTAGTTTATTTTTTTCCACAAGTTCAAAGTCAGGTAGAGTATATTAGTATATAACCTTCGTCTCTCGAAATCAGCAGAAAACTACATCATACGAGGTTATGACAGTTCTATGAGGTACGCTGTTTTGAGTCACGTGGCTCACATCATGACGACCCTGCAGCCTTTTAGGAAACGAACTCTCATCAGTTCTTCAGATAAATGATCCAAAGACAATCTTATCATGTTCGTGGATAAATGCAAAAGGTCGGGCGGCCGGTTGGCTAGCCTAGACCTGGTAACGTCGTGCTCTTAGCAAGTCCTGAATTCGAATCTCATCAGAAGTGAATTTCAGACTGCTGAGAGAAAAAAACTTCCTTCGTTGTGCTCGCCGCAAGGCTTGGGCTTCATGGGCATGGGCCAGGGTTCCGGGGGTTTCTCTACCCGGTTAAGCCGGTTAGGCTTCCTCTTAATGAAAAAATGGTGGGACTGTTTCATACCCTCGGGTAGAGTTTTTTTTTCATGTTCGTGGATAAATTTCATGGTGAAAGCTCATTTTACACCAGCCAAGTTCCATTCTTGTTCACTTAACTCCTAAATAACTTTTTATCGAGATTAACCCCAAACTAAAACATCATTCAAAGAAAAACAAAAGTAGTCGGGGGCTAGCGCTTCCGAAAAATGGGTACCGGCTTATTGAAATTGGCAGTTTCATTGCATCTGCATTTGCTGGAACGAGCAACAAAGGACCATCAATTATCAAGTGTAGAAGTAGAAGAAAAAGGAGCAGCTTTCTTCAGAGGACATATTGGTGGCAACAATTCAGATGCAGATTGAAGTAGCAGGGGATCTTGGATTCTTGGGGGGGGGGGGCAGTGGCGGAGCTAGTATTGAGTCCAAGGGGGGGCCAATGCTACAGTGTTGTATTCTTGGGGCAGTGGCGGAGCTAGCATTGAGTCCAAGGGGGGCCAGTGCTACAGTGCCGAGCACGGGAGATAAGGAGCTGAAGAACCGTCTCCTGAACAAGTACAGCGGCTACCTGAGCAGCCTCTGGAAGGAGCTCTCGAGGAAGAAGAAGAAAGGCGAGCTGCCGAGGGACGCGCGCCAGAAGCTCCCCTCCACTGGTGGCAGGCTGGCAGCTCCACTACAGGTGACCCTACCCCTCAGTACGTAATCGAATTATTCACACGTCGGTCGATCTCGATCATGCCGGCCGGCCCAACGAGATCATGTCCGCCGTTGCAGCAGCATCTTGGAGTATGACAGCTTCATTGTTTTTCCTGGGCCAAGGGGGGCCATGGCCCAGTTTGGCCTCCACAGCCATCCGCCACTTGGGTGTGGTCCGGGAGGGGGGGGGGGCCGGTGGTTAATTTTCAACCATGGGTGAAGAAGAGGAAGAAGAAAAAGAGGAAGAAGATAGATGGGAGGAAGAATACTAGGAAAATAAGCCCCCTAGATTTACATTCTAGATTCGCCCACTGGATTGAAGCTCCTCAATCCAAATTACTCGAACCTTCTCTGCTCTCACCCTTGAACTATGCTCTTGGTATTACTGATCTGCCGAAGCTCCACCACCGAAGAGGCAAGAGGCCCTGCAGCCAAAAACAGAGAAGACTCACTAATCAACTGAGCACTGAAAAGGGAACAAATCAGTAAGCTGTTCATCAGATGGCAATGAACGAATCGGAGCACCATTTTGACAGGAAGCTTGATCCTTGCTTTCTAGGCGGCCGCGGCGCCGGCGCCGGCGGCAGCAGCTGCTTCTCCTCGATGGGGGGACCTGCGTAGTAGCCGTTTGTTTCTGCAAAACAACCATGGACAACAGGGGCGAGTCGAGAGAAGGTAACAGCGTTGTTCCCATCCATCCATCCATGTCAAAGAAGCACGTACGGACCAGCAGTTTGCGAGCTCGCTACTGGGTTCTGCACGCCGCCGGAGACCTGCGGTTGCTGCGTCGCTCCCGGCGTGGTCGCCGGAGGGCACTGTAGAAGGTGGCATCTGTAGAGCGCAGGGAAAAGGAAATACTAGATGATTGAGATGAGCTGCGCGCGCGCGCGCGCACACACACAGAGAGAGAGAGAGAGAGAGAGAGAGAGAGAGAGAGAGAGAGAGAGAGAGAGAGAGAGAGAGAGAGAGAGAGAGAGAGAGAGAGAGAGAGAGAGAGAGAGAGAGAGAGTAACCGTTGCTCAAGCCGCAAGTCCGGGCGACAAGGCACCAGGCGCCACCGCTGTTGCCAACGGCAGCGGGCCGAGGGAGACGACCACCAGGAGGGCTGAGGAGACAGAGGAGGCTGCCCGGCCTGAATTTTTTGGAGCAGCAAGAGGGGAAGAGTTGGGGAGATGCCGGACCAGGCTGGCGGAGGAATGATTATGCGAATCGTCCACATTGGCCAGCAGGAGGTCTATCTACCAGCCAAATCGCCGATAGGCGTCCACATGGAAGCTTCCAGCTCCACTGTGTCTATGTGAAAACAGCAGGCCGCCCCTTGCACGCAGCAAGAAAATAGTAACGTTGACTCCACTTGTCGCCAAAAGTTGTGTGTCCACCTTGGCCGCAGGAACCTGATGCCAGCAAAGGATCGACTTGTATCATTCTTCGTAGCACACTGTGGGCGCAGACAAGTAATTGGTCCCTGTAATCTTGGTGCAAGTCAAATTTATCTAACTTTATTTAGGTTACAAAAAAAAATTGTACAAACAAATATAATTTCTCTACTATGAGGGCATTTAATTATGGGTAGGGAATGGAAATATTTTAAACAGCATCTTTAGTACCCTTGACCGACGCTAATTGTAGTAAGTTTTCTCCTGAGGTCAAGAACAAATATTGTAGTACCCACAAAAAGAAAATGGACAAATATTGTAGAACGGGGATATTGTAAGTATCACTGATTTATCCCTTGCAAGCAAAAAAAATAGATTATGAAAAAAAATCTAGTTTTGATCATTTACATGTGAATGACTATACCTAAAAAAGTTACAAGAGTTCTTAGACTCTAAACCTCAAATGAGAGAATTCACAATATAAGAAAGAAAGCTATAAAACAAAAAAAGAAAATAAGCAGACTAAGCTTCAATCTTTTTCTTTATTCCCGTTTCAATCTTGCAATGTATTCACACGACATTAGTCCATCACATCTTTCATCTGCTTAAAAACTTGATGTCCGAATTATCAGTTGCTTCCTGAATCTTTCGCCTAAGTCTTCACCTAGCGTATGGCTTGAGGAGATATCGACATAGCCTCTAGAAAGATAATGGTATCAAGAAATGTCACTAATATCGATACCCGGTGTAATACACGAGTAGAACCTCCTGAAACTGTTTTTTTAGCATTGTCCAGACCGCGGACCTGCAGTTAGCGTAGCACATCGTAAAACATCCAACGAGAAAAGTGGTGTGGTGGTTTGGAGTAGTGTGGGTAATATTAATTTCTCTAATTAGAATAGATTGGTGTGGATATAGTTTGGTTTCCAACCCATTTGCAAGGCTAGAGCGAACAGGCTTCCGCCGCTCGAGTAGGGTGGCGGCGAGGCGAGGGACGGAGGAGGAGGGGAGCTCGCGACAGCAGCTCAGATGTCGCGTGAGTCGGCCAGGAGGAGCGATGCGGGGGCCTTCCACCTAGTGCTGCAGCGCCTATCGCAGGGGCCACCAAATTTCGCGAGGGAGCCGCCAGATCTGGCGAACAGCGGCTGCCACTGGCTTTCGGGGAAGAATACTGTTGGGAGGAGAGTGGAGGCCTCCCTACCGCTTGTCAGATCCGATGCAGCGGGACTACTCACAGCTATGGAAAGTTTTAGAATAAGAGATAGCGCATAACATGTACCTTATCTTATTATAACTACTCATACAAAAGTAGGAGTAGACGAACAGAAGAAAACTACCTTATCCTGCAAACAACTGAGTGAATAGCAAGTTTTTGTATTCCATGGCTTTATGGGAAAAATTCCTTAATAAAAGACTCCTTAAGTATTACATTGGGAAGGACTCCTTTGTATTTCGCAGGGATTTTCACATAACCCTGTCTCCCTAGACTATATAAAGGCGGGTATGGACCCTTCGAAACATAACATCATCTAAGACAATACAAACAACACACAAGACGTAGGGTATTACGCATCTCGCGGCCCGAACCTGTCTAAAGTTTTGTCTTCCTTGCACCATCGGTTCCAACACTCGGTGATTCCCTACCTACAATCCTACTACTTATGGTATCCCTGAGCAGACTTAGCGGCTAAACACCCATACCGCCGTCATTGCATTCGACTAGTCTAATCTACCCCAACTAAGATTTATCCTTTTCATTTGTACGCGTACAAGTAAAATTTTAATTTTAAGTTTTGCAGACTTTATAATATGATGCCCTATGCTAGAAAAATACATCACCAATTTTTCATGATTACTTTTCATGCATTATTGTATCCCTACGATCACATGGGAGCAGCAATCTATGCTCCAGCAAGATGTGAAAGTGAATTGATATATGATTTCATCACGCACTATTCTTTGTTTCTTTGGTTATAAATATTTCATCCGTTCCAAATTGTGGGTCATTTTGATCAATTTTAAAAATATAATTTTTGCTAGAACCTAGATAAAACGAAGGAAGTATAAATTATAGTATACGGAGTTCAAAAGACCATCCAAATTTGGATTTGTTTTCACACTTTGTAGGACATGACAACCATGAATGCAAAAGCTTAAATTCCATCAACGTCACATCACCATCATTATTTAAAGAAAAAAATCCACTTTACATTCCTCACCAATCACTTATCTACTTGTGAAAGGAAATGTTGAAAGTGACTTGTGTCTTTCCGATGAACAAATGTCAAATATATACAGGACCATGAGGCAGTTGTCCGTGAACGAAAGGGCCAAGTGCCAAAGGGTGTCGGTTGACACCAAAGGGTGTCTATCTATGCCTACTTGTACAGATGTCATTAGTGGTTGCTAATGACACAATTAAATAAATTGATCACTACTAATTAATCCTAACACTCCCCCTTGATTATTTGTCTTCTTGTAGGCATTGTTTACTTGTTCATCAGTTATCGTCTTCAAGCTTTGGAAAAACCCTATGGGAAAAAACCAAAGTATATCGATATACCAGGTAAAACTCCTTAAAACTCAGTGGGAAAAATAAGGAGAAACGCCATGATATATATAACTCTCAATGTTCATAGAGCCTTTAGGTAATTCTAAAGACATAGTCTAAAACAATTTTGATCTATGATCAATATGTCATATATTATGCTTTAAAAACCTTTGTGAGGAAAAATAGATAATATGACAATTTCCATGTGTTAACATCACCTCATTAAAAACTTTATGTGAGAAAACTCTCTCAGAAGTAAAACTCATATAAAGAAAAGAGTGTAATGTGATACTTATGTAGGTTATATCTCAATGAGATTCTCCCTCTAATTCTTGCAAATCTCTAAGGCTTCTCATACCAATACCCTCAATGCATTTACGAAATGCAGTGTATTGTAGAGACTTTGTGAATAAATCTGCTAGATTATCACAAGATTTAGTTTGCAAGATTTCAATCTCTCCATTCTTTTTGAGTTCATGGGGATAGAATAGTTTAGGGATAATATGCTTAGTCATATTACTCTTAATACAACCTGATTTCATCTGAGTAACACATGCTGAATTATCCTCAAAGATAATTATTGGTGTATCAATCGCACCAATACCACACGATTGTATTATGTGGTTTATCATTCTGCGGAGCCATACGCATTCGCGTGATGCCTCGTATAAAGCTATTATCTCAGAATGATTGGTGGATGTAGATACTAAGGTCTTCTTTGTAGACTTCCAAGATATTGCTGTACCACCTTGTAAGTATACAAAGCCAGTTTGTGATCTGCCATTGTGGGGATCTGATAAATAACCAGCATCTGTATATCCTAACAAAACTGGATCTTGACTTCTACTATAAAATAATCCAAGATCTATAGTGCCATTGAGGTATCTAAATACCGTTTTAATTCCTACCCAATGACGTTTGGTAGGAGCAGCACTATGTCCTGCTAATAAATTAACTGCAAATTCAATATCCGGTTGGGTATTGTTAGCAAGAAACATAAGTGCTCCAATAGCACTCAGGTATGGGACATGTGATCCTAATACCTGTTCTCCTTCCTCTCGTGGTCTAAAAGGATCCTTCTCGACGTCTAAGGATCTTACTACCATGGGAGTCTTTGTAGGATATGATTTGTCCATATTGAATTTCTTCAGTACTTTCTCGACATAGGCAGCTTGGTGTACAAATATACCAGTGGGTAAATGCTCAAGTTGTAAACCTAAGCAGAATTTTGTTTTACCCAATTCTTTCATTTCAAACTCCATCTTTAAATGATGACGTGCTTCATTAATATCAGTTTCGTTTCCAATGATATTTAGATCATCAATATATACTGATATGATACAAAATCCTGTTGATGATTTTTTAATGAAGACGCATGGGCAGTCATCATTATTTGTGTATCCATTCAATTTAAGGAATTCACTTAACCGATTGTACCACATTCGGTCTGACTGCTTTAAGCCATATAATGACTTTTGCAATTTAATGCAATACATGTTGCGATTTGCCTTGGGGTTCGGTATGCTAATTCCATCAGGAACTTTCATGTATATATCCGAATCTAATGACCCATATAAGTATGCGGTCATGACGTCCATCAACTGCATAGGTAGAGGATTTTGTACTGCCAGAGATATTAAGTATCGGAAGGTTACTCCGCTCATTACCGGAGAGTAAGTTTCGTTGAAATCAACACCAGGTCTTTGCGTAAAACCTTGTGCCACTAGCCTTGCTTTATATCTCACCACTTCATTGTTTTCGTTCTTTTTACGAATGAAAACCCATTTGTATCCCACAGGAAGGATACCAGGAGGTGTTGGCATTACTGTCGAAAATACCTTCCTTTTATTAAGCGAGGCTATCTCTATTTCAATTGCAACCTTCCAATTATCCCAGTCCGCTTCTTGCACTCAGTCATAGACTTAGGATCTGAATCAATTTCAAGGATATTTGCAATTTGCTTAGAGAAGTAACAGTCGACTATTATGGACTTGCAGTCATAAGACTCTCCAGTCTCAATGAAATTTATAGCTATTTCATTTACCCTTAAAGATTCATCATGACTTCCCGAAATGATGGATCTAGGATCTTCCGATGTTCCAACCTCAGTGTTTATGCGTATATCTGAGATGGGGTGTGGATTATAAATATCCATAGGACATACAATGTTGAAGCGTCCCCTCATAAGAGAAGACTTAAATGTGATACAAATATCATTCCCAGGAGGCTGATACACATTTATTACATCAGATGGTACATCACCATACAATCCTCTGAGGAGGTGGACACTCGAGACAGACAATAACAAAAAGTAAGAAGGCTACGGTGATACACCAGAGCATGACCCACATGGGATCCAGCTTGGGCTCAGAGTATCGCGCCAGCGAAAGCATCTAGAACAGGGCCAACACCACAGGCAGAGTTGGGTGCAGGGCAGAATCCCTACTCAACATCTTCGAGAACGAAGTCTGGATCTTCCTCTATAAAAATTAGGAAAGGGGTGAGTACAAACGCACTCAGCAAATCCAACCGCACCCATGGAGGGGGTATAAACAGAATATAATGCACAGGGTAAATCAAGGATAAGGCTAGGGTTTAATTTGCGGAAAGCTAATTTTTATGCAGGGGTTTATTTGCAAGAAAAGGGTTTTCAAAGCAACTTTCTCGCACCGAGTAACACGTAGTGTTGATCCACACAGGATCCAAGTTTTAAATTTGCTACCGGACTCCTCATCCGCCGTAGCACACAGCACAACTGCCGGAGACTTTTCCAAAACAACTAACGCCAACCCATCCATTCCCAGAAGAAACACTAGTTGTGTGACCAAACCGTAACTCGCCCAGTACAGTGGGCACGACTATTCGAATAGATTTTAACTTTGCAGAGGTGTGCAACTTTACCCACAAGCGGGGTACCACAGCATGATCACCTTAGTGTCGGTGCAGATCCCAACAAAAACATTACCGACCTTAGCTAGACCTGACTAGCCACCACGGGATCCACCAAGGGGCCATTGACCTATCTCCGAGGTTTAACCGGGGCATAAGTAACACAGAGCTTATCCCTTCTCCTTAGTCACCCGTTGCTCTCAGCTCTCCTGATGGCTATCAGACTAACTAGTGGGATTTATGCTAAGCCGTTGCCACATACAACGGTCGAGTGGTTTGCACGATAGTGGAGTTAGGCAAGATGACATACCAACTCGGTCCTTAATTGTGACAAGATGGATATCTCCCTTCCTTGCTCAACCACACAGGTATGAGCACACCATTCGGCAATTCACACAGAAGTAACATCCATCCCATCTAACTCATCTTTCAAAAATTTCACATTTTCCCTTCCCACACTGTTTACGCTCCTTAGCGCCCCAATTTATATACCACAGGCACACGGGATCATGTAGCTTTTCCCTTAGAGTATTCCCCCCAAGGTTTATCAATCCGTGGATCGACAAAGAACTACCCAAGGTCTTCCATCTAATCTAACGGATCTATCCTAACATGAAGCATGAATTGCACATATAGAGTAACCTTTAATAGATATGAGTGTTGTGTAAAGGTTGATCTCATCCATGAACATAGGTGTAACCATAGCAAAACCAAAGACATGACTAGGCCTATTGTCATCTAGTTGTAGTTCAAGCTAACGAGCAAATAAATCATGCATCTCAATCAATGGCATCTTTAAACCCAAAATCTCCAATCCGATCCTTTGATACCCCATCTACTTAAAGCAACGCCCTGTCACGACACCCCCCTTTGGACGAAAGCACCCTGAAGCAAGTCAAACCCCCTTTGGTAGTTCCACCATGAACCTCTAGCCACCATGACTACAAGATCATGCTAAGCGATCTATCTCGATAATAGATCTAGGATGAAGCAAACCCAAAGAAAAGAACGAAATCGAAAGAGAGAACATGGTCACTAAAAGATTCGGAAGACATGATTATTATTACTCACATAATAGATTCGTTTGGATCGTCACCACCGAGTACATACCATTGATGACTCCAACTAGCTCATGAACTCCACCATGGCACAACCACGCAGGGAGGCCATGGCAGCTAGGGGCGGCCTAAGCCATCTCCTAGACAACTTTGAAGACTTGCGGCGGCCATCGTCTCTCTCCGGTCTTGGCCCTAGGTTTTCATCGAGTTGTGGGTGGATGGATGCCCCGAGTTGAATAAGGTGCGAGCTATTTATAAGCCGAGGAAGCCACCGGTCGAAAGGGAGGCCGAACCGCCTGGGAAACGGGCTAGGCTGGCCGGCTCATTGGCCTAGGCCGGCTGGCCTACCCTCTTTCGGGCCCGCCTCGGTCTCATCTTTTGCGTGTAGACTCCTCACATCTTCTAGAGTTTATGTCCTTCACAATTGCACCCCTTTGGACGTCGTTATCTTGGAGATATCTTTGAGGAAAGGATAGGATAGGGAATCCTTCCTTAAATCTTCATTTGCTTTACTTAATCCTAAAGTATCTTGATCTCATCTTCGCGGGCTCGGTCCTTTGGGCTCTCTTGGAGGATGGATGTGCATGAATGGGCTTCGAATCAATATGGGCTTTGGCCTTCGTCTTTCTTCGTGTTGGCGCTCGATCACGGGCCTCGTCATTTCATGCTCCAAAATAGGCCAAAAACCTGCAAAAACGAAGTTCCTCCAAAATATATGTGCAAGTGTGAAAATGACCAATAATTAGGCCGTGGTTAGGATGGTTAGTGATTTTGATATTAAATTCATGCCATTATCAAGGATAAACAAGGGATAAAATGGGTACTTAAGGAGCGCCAACATTCCCCCCATGCTTAAACCTTGCTCGTCCTTGAGTAAGTCCAGGAGCTTTGTGTTGACGCTCCTTAGCGCACCGATTTGTATACCGCAAGCGCACGGTTCGTGTAGCTTTTCCCTTAGAGTATTCCCCCAAGGTTTATCAATCCGTGGATCGACAAAGAACTACCTAATGTTTTCCATCTAATCTAACGGATCTATCCTAACACGAAGCATTAATTGCATATAAAGGGTAAACCTTTGACAGATATGAGTGATGTGTAAAGGTTGATCTCATCCATGAACATAGGCTTAATCATAGCAAAACCAAAGACATGACTAGGCCTATCGTCATCTAGTTGTAGTTCAAGCTAACGGGCAAATAAATCATGCATCTCAATCAAAAGCATCTTTAAATCAAAATCTCCAATCCGATCCTTCGATACCCCACCTACTCAGTGGCAGCGCCCTGTCACGACACCCCCCTTTGGACAAAAGTACCCTGAAGCAAGTCGAACCCCCTTTGGTAGTTCCGCCATGAACCTCTAGCCACCATGACTATAAGATCATGCTAAGCGATCTATATCGATAATAGATCTAAGATGAAGCAAATCCAAAGAAAAGAACGAAATTGAAAGAGAGAACATGATCGCTAATAGATTCGGAAGACATGATTATCATTACTCACATAGTAGATTCGTTTGGATCGTCACCACCGAGTACATACCATTGACGACTCCAACTAGCTCATGAACTTCACCAAGGCACAACCACGCAGGGAGGCCATGGCGGCTAGGGGCGGCCTAAGCCATCTCCTAGACAACTTTGAAGACTTGTGGCGGCCGTCGTCTCTCTCTGGTCTTGGCCCTAGGTTTTCGTCGAGTTCTGGGTGGATGGATGCCACGAGTTGAATAAGGTGCGAGCTATTTATAAGCCGAGGAAGCCACCGGTCGAAGGGGAGGCCGAACCGCCTCGGAAACGGGCTAGGCCGGCCGGCCCCATGGGCCTAGGCTGGCCGGCCAACCCCCTTTCGGGCTCGCCTCGGTCTCATCTTTCGCGTGCAGACTCCTCGCATCTTCTAGAGTTTATGTCCTTCACGATTGCACCCCTTTGGACATCGTTATCTTGGAGATATCTTCGAGGAAAGGATAGGATAGGGAATCCTTCCTTAAATCTTCATTTGCTTTGCTTAATCCCGAAGTATCTTGATCTCATCTTCGTGGGCTTGGTCCTTTGGGCTCTCTTGGAGGATGGATGTGCATGAATGGGCTTCGAATCAACATGGGCTTTGGTCCTTCCTTTGGGCTTTGGCATTCGTCTTTCTTTGTGTTGGCGCTCGATCACGGGCCTCGTCATTTCATGCTCCAAAATAGGCCAAAAACCTGCAAAAACAAAGTTCCTCCAAAATATATGTGCAAGTGTGAAAATGACCAATAATTAGGCCGGGGTTAGGACGGTTAGTGATTTTGATATTAAATTCATGCCATTATCAAGGATAAACAAGGGATAAAGTGGGTACTTAAGGAGCGCCAACATTCCCCCCCCCCATGCTTAAACCTTGCTCGTCCTCGAGTAAGTCCAGGAGCTTTGCTTATAAAGAAATCAGCGTTGCCCCCCAATGTCCTCTCTGCACTTAGTCATACATAACAAGACATATTGCTCTCTCAAGTATTTAGCATTTAAGTTCATGTTGTGACCGGCTACTTTTTCATTATGGAAGATAGACTAGCAATTAAAGAACAAGCCATAGACTAGCCATTAAAGAACAAGCCACGATAATAAATAAATGCAATGCTCTCAAACTTAAGCGAACTTCAAACCTTTACATTGTTTCATCATGAAGAGTTTTCAAAAGAATGCATATCAAACATAAGTGAGGTTCTCTTGCAAAAGATCATGGAAATACTCATCTCATCAAGTCGCTCAAGCCTACGTTAGATTGTCTTCAACCTATTCTACTCATATATAAAAGTGGAAGGCTTATGTGGAGCTTGGTAGGTAAAAACAATCATAGCAAAACATTATATCTGAAATATTATCAAAGAAAGAGAGAGATCTATTGGATTTACTGAGACTAGTCAAAAAGGCCATTGGAAAATAATGTTGGAGAGGGAGAAAGATGAAACACACATTTAGATAGGTGGACATGTGCAAGTGGCAAATGGATGATCCCGAGACACAAATGAAGTTCTCGTTATCGGATTGCATATGGTTGGAAGATTTGAGTATGGAATAGTTCTTCAAAGTAACTTGGAAAATTAATGAAGCCAAAAAGAACTAAGGAGCATTTTATTCTTCTCTTTTTTTGTTTTCTCCTTTTTTCTTTTTTTCTTTCTTTTTTCTATTTTTCTCTTTTTCTTTCTTTTTGCTACTTAGAACTTTTGATAACATAGAATACTTACCCAGCCATCCCCCATGCTTGAATGAATGCTCGTCCTCGAGTATGAATAGTGGGAGAACCAACTAGTTAGGGTAAGTATCTCAAATTCACCTTCTTCTTCGTAGATCCTCTTGAATCTCAGGGGAGCCTTGTCTCCCAAAACTTTTCTTTATATGGTGCTCTTGATTCTTTTGATTCCGTCGAAATGATAATCCACACTCAAATTGGGTTGTGGTCAAATTGATAAACAAAGCAGCAATTTTTATCATTTTTCTATAAGCATAAGGCATTGCCAAAATGTATCAATGTGGTGAGCACAAAGTGATGGTGATCCTACACTTATTGAAAACAAAAACAAAACTAGGTTGTCCTCCTAGAAGCCATGTGATAGGTTGAGAGGTATATACAAAGATTGCATCTATGGTTGAAGGCATATATGTACAAGCATTTAGAAAAAGAGAGAGTTGAGGAAGAATTACCGTCCTTCTCGATGCTCGTAATGAAGTGTAGCGCGGCCTCCCCCATACTTAAGCATTGTGCTAAGCATGGAAGAAGAATCATGACCATCTTGTGGCAACCGTAATTATCTTACTCCATGAGATCTTTCTTCCTTGTCCACGAAATCCTCCCCCATGCTTAGCATGATGCTAGGCGTGGAAGGAGAAGATGGACCATCTTGTAATTCTTGAAGTCCTTCTCTCATGTGTATTAATATCATCTTTAGTGTGTCTTCACCTTTGTTGCCTCAATTTCCTTCAACTTCTTCTTGTACTAAGTCATGGTCCCAATCATTGCTTCACATCGTCGTCGCCTCCTTCAATTCCTCATTGTCCCATTACTGCGTCATCTTCATGAATTTTTTTCTTTCAATTTCCAGAACAGAACATGTACTGAAACATTGCTCCATTGCAAAGTGCACGAATTTTCCTTTCCAACGAGTCCTCATTTGCCCAAAACTGATTCCGAACAAGAAGTTATGTCGATTTCATCCCAGCGCTGCAATCTGTCTCGGATTTCAGAACGCGCAATGTCCAAAGTTTTTGCCATATCTCCTTGTACGAGTCTTCAAATTCATTGATCTTAGATACGTTGGAACGGGAATTTCGTGGAGCTTCTGAATATCAACTTTTTCTTCCTTGTACATCTCTGTCCATGTGCAAAATTTGATGAAAAGAGCGGGGCTTGCTTTCGAACTTTGGAGATGTTGACGAATTTGATTTCTTCTTTGATCACGAATTCTTTGGAACGCTTTGTCATGCCTGCAAAACAATTAAAGTGCACAATCTACCCCCAAGGTGACAGTCGGGAGTAGAGACAATTGCCAATAAACCTACCATTCCTAAGATCTCAATTTGTGGCATAGCTAGCTTAGCGAAAAAATAAAACCTAGTGAGTGTACGTGTGTGCTAATGTAAATGTAAATGCAAATGAGAGGAAGGTATATAAACAAAGACAATGTTTACAACTAGTTCTAAACACCATGTTTACAACTAGGTTGCCGAACTTCTCCATAGCCACAAAGACTTATTTAACTAAGGTCAAATCACCATGTCTATCCCAAGATCAATAGGCCTTCATGGCACAAGAAAAAATAAAGCGCATTGCAAAGCTTATAAACCAACCAAATGCAACCTCATAGCTTGGTTTATAAAACTGAATGATGATGGTCTTCAATCATGTCTAAACACCATGTTTACACAAGATTGCAAAAAGGAAAATGCTCATGTCAAGCATTAACATGGATATGAAAGCTTTCATCAATAAAGTTCTTCCGAAGGATCAAGCTAACAAAATGAAAGTGCGGACAATGAGGTGGATGCAAAATGTAAATGCAAAGTTAGCAAAAACAAGTGTTAGCAAGGTTGAAAGGACTTTTCGATGTTGTTCCGCAACTAGCTTATTCAAAAACAATTGCTAAGAGTGACAAAAAGCCTTCGCGACACTTCATAAGAAGTGAGGCTTTTGTCAATGAAAAGGTTATTTATCGAAAAGGACCAAGCAACCGAGCTAACAAGGTTTTAGAAGTAGATTTATGGGTTTTCTATTTTTTTTGGCTTAAAACAAAAATTTTGAAGAGAGAGTGTTGGGTATAGAAATTCTATCTAAGGTGGTTTTTCTAAAAAAACTAGAGAGAAACAAAAGTTAGATTTTTTTTGAATGAAAAACATAACCTATGGTTTTAGGATTGCTCTATGAGTGGTTTTTCTAAGGGTTTTAGGATCTCAAAAGCGAGGCTAGTCAAGGCTTTTTGAAAAGTTTTTTTTAAATGCAACATGCAATGCAATGCAAGGGTGAGACGAACAATATGGTATGCAATGCAACACGGGGTGGGTGAACAAAATGATATGACATGATGAGGTGGTCTAAAACAAAACAAAAAGTTAGCCTAAGTTAACTAGCCACAAGTTTAGAATCAAAGGGTGGTGCAACACTTCATATTTCCCTCTAAAAGGACACAAATAAAAAGACTCTAAACACTAATAGGCACACAAAAAGGTCTACAAGTTTCCCAAGATCGAATAACAAAGTGCTCCCTCAATAACATTTAGAATGAACAACATGAAGTTGTGGTTTTTGTTAGAGCAATGGTACAATGTTACTTAATATTCCGATTAAAGAGTGCAATGTAGACGGTCATATTAATATATATAAAATGAAAGATAGGGTTGCCTCCCGCAAAGTGCTTCATTTAAAGTCATCAAGCTCGACTTTCTTACCTTCAAATTGATGCGAAGCCATGGTCCTTCATGCAAGAGGTGAAGGTGTTCCATGCAGCTCTTATTCCACTTCCCATGTTGGACATGATCAATCACACTTAATGGAAAATTTGTCCAATCCTATCTCACATCATCGTCACCTCCTTCTTTGTTGTCCTTCGTTGCTACCTTTCTTTTCATGGATTTTCCTCTCTGTCCAGATTGGTAATTGCGCCAAACAATTGATCCAATGCAAGGTGCACGAAATCTTCTTTCCAACAAATCTTCATTTGCCCAAAACGCATTCCAATTGAGGGAGTTATGCCCCTTTTTCCCCGTCACTGCAATCTGCCCCGTGCTGATTTCATCACGTGCATCTCCGTTGTTTGAGACATAGCTCCTCCCGTGGGTCTTCAATTGTATCGATCATGGATGCGTTGAACCGAGGACTTGATGGAGATCCTGAATATTCAACTTTCTTGCATTGTAAATCTCTGGACTTGTGCACAAAATTGATGAGGCTTAGCGACGTCCGTTCTTGAAACTTGAAGATGTTGATGATGGTGTTCAAAATTTTGGGCACAGTTTCCCTCCTCATCATTTGAGTTTCATGTCCTGCATGGTTAGTGAAATTCGGGGCTTCTCCCGACATGTGCTCTTTTAGGGTCATGAGCTTGACCAAGCGCAAAGCAAGATCGAGATTTGCAATTATTTGTAAACATATGCAACGTAATCACATCCTCAATTAAATTTCATCAACAAGGCATGGTGTAATTAAATGCAGCATGTGTTTCTTGCATAGCGCAGAGCTCATTATTAGGCAGAGGTTCTTTAAGCATGAAATCAACCTTCTCAAGAAACTCTGGCCTATCATCATGAAAAGAACAAGGCATAGAATTTAAACTTTCATTCCGACTATCAGTTCGAGCATGAGATTTTTAAAGATTATCAACAAAACCAATAGAAGCTTGAGAATTCACTGTATACCTTAGCCTCAGAGCTTTTTCATACTCATTGGAGTCGTGGTGCTTTGTGCGAGATGTCATCTTGATGCACTCTTCGTGGTCCGTCGTGATTTGCTTCTCACGTCTCCATGTGTTGAATGTTACGCTCTTGTAATCCGTCGTGGTTTGTTTGCAACATCTTCGTTTGTCGAAGGTCGACCGCTTGTGCCTTCATTTGCCAATGCCATTGGGGTTCTTCCTCTGCTCCAAGCCTCTGAATTTTATCATGTATGCTTGATGAAAACATCGCCCAAGCTCCCCTTCATTGTTGTCATCGTCATCTTTTCTATCTTGTTCTCATCGCCTTGCTCCTGCCTCTTCTTCATGGAATCTCTCCTGTATACTCAATAGAACATATACCAAAATATAGCTCTATTAAAAAGTTTATGAAATTACCTTTCCAACGAGTGGTCATTTGCTTTAAACGGAGTCCAAACGAGGGAGTTATGCCCGTTTCACTTTTGGCGTTGCGTGCTGTCCAGAAATTTTTAGAGTGCACAACCTTCAATATTTTGGCCATACCCGCTTGTAGGAATCTCCGATTGACTTGGTTCTTGATTCGTTGGGATGGGAACTTCGTGGTGCTTTTGAATATCCAAAAATGTGCTGCTATTTGCTTCTGAGGTTGAGCAGAATATTGATGATAACAATGACTTCTTATGAATCGATCCGAAGATGTCGATGATCTTGATCTTGTGGTCTTCGGAGCGTCTTGTTGTGCATCCTTGGCTTCAAGGTCATCACCATTGATTCACCAGCGAGTAGCATGGCTCCAATGGTCAGTCTCCATGGTTTTTTCTTTGCCTAATGTGTCGGGATCGAAGGAGGCTCCCGTGCTTTGTGTCGATCATCAGAGCGGTCTCTTTCTTTGATTGCACTCGACTAGAAGCTTCTTGAGCATCCCATGGAGAAGATGGGTGGCATCATGGTTCCTCTAATCTTGTTGCCTCTAGCATTGGTCAACTTCAAATCATCAACTTTTGTGCACAAGGTTCTCCAAACATCTTGCGACATCATCATCACTTTCTCCATTGTTTGTTGCTGACTCTTCTTCGTTGAATTCCTTGATCATCCTGCACAGAACATGTACTAAAATTGTACTCCATGGAAAGCCTTATGAAATTACCTTTTCAACGAGTGGTCATTGATCCCAAACGGACTCCGGATGAAGAAGTTATGGTCGTTTTACTCCGGCACTACGCTCTGTCCAGAGACATTTCAGAACGCGCAACGTTGAAAGATTTTACCATAACTCTTCACACCGATCTCCAAAATTCACGATTCTTGATGCATTGGAAAGTAGACTTGATGGAGCTTCAAAATAATCTATTATTTGCTCATGGTACTTCTCTGATCTTGGACGAAAAACTCATTACAACAGTAACACTTTGGAGATGATGATGATCCGATCGCACGATTTTCTTCGCGGGCATGCTTCATACCTATTGCTTGAACAAACAATTTTTCCCAAAAATATTAGTCTTTAAAATCAATTGACATGGCGGCATACCTTATTTATCATCTTTTGCTTTGGGGAGTGGGGACTCGATAGCGGATGCTGGGCCACTAACAAAAGTTAGCACCTACCACTAAAGAGCGGGTCTTCACGTAGCCATCAACTTGCTTGAGTGAGATTGGACTTGTCAAAGTACGGACGTTGAGAACTTCTCAATCGCTTTGTGTCTAGGGTTTTACCTGCATTCATGGACACAACACAAGAAACACAGGATATATGCAATAATAAAATTAGGGTTAGTCCAAATACTAGATAGATCGCCCTAGGGTTCGTGTTGCCGATCCCCGGCAACGGCGCCAGAAAAGCTTGTTGACGCTCCTTAGCGCCCCAATTTGTATACCACAAGCGCACGGTTCATGTAGCTTTTCCCTTAGAGTATTCTCCCCAAGGTTTATCAATCCGTGGATCGACAAAGAACTACCTAAGGTTTTCCATCTAATCTAATGGATCTATCCTAACATGAAGCATTGATTGCATATAAAGGGTGAACCTTTGACAGATATGAGTGATGTGTAAAGGTTGATCTCATCCATGAACATAGGCTTAATCATAGCAAAACCAAAGACAATATTTGTTGTGTTGATAGATGGCATGATAATAGTAGAGCACCACAGTTAGTTGTGTTTAACCTAATCCAATATTTTTTGGTGGGGCTGTGATGTTCAGTAGTGCACACATTTACTTTAAACTTAAAATTTGATAAACATGGACCTGTTTTTATTTATAAACTGCATATAGCCACATGATAAATTGTTTAGTATAATGAATGCTGCTGCTGCATGAATTATCTAGTAAGAATATCATTGAACATCAGATTGATGTATACTGCCAGTCGTCTTTAATCTGAATCGTTTTCATGCTTATTGCTTCCTACTAAGCTTAGGCCTTTTCTACTTATCTATGTTTTTACTTGACTAATCTTTTTCACTGAACTGCATCTCTGTTTTTTTTTGCAGCAATTGACTATGTAGCTAGAGGGGTTCAATATATTGCTGGATGTGTTGGTGAGCTTGGTTTTCTTGTTCAGCATCTCAAATTTTTACTCAAAGTTAGATGCATAGTATTTATATTGCTCTGTTTCATCGTCTACTTTGGATAATTCAGAAAACAAACAATCACCAATTCTTGCAGATTCATGATTAATCTCTTTGTTTAGTGTGATTTGGAGGCTACTTTTTTGCTACATACCATGTAGTGCCTTGTACATCCTATGGATGTGCTATTGTATTTTTGCTATCTGGAGGTGATACGACTTTGCTTCCTAGAATGAACAGTTGTGATGGCTATACAGAGTATTTTAGTATTTTCCATGTCAATATTATCTGCTATAAGTATTTGGTGATGTGCTCTTTTCAGGTTGAGGATAATATGTAACAAGGAACCAACAGTTAGAAGAGATCAGTTGATAACAAGCAATTAGAAGAGGTAGAAAATTTGAAGAAGGCAACAAAGGAGACATGGTTTTGGTCTGTTTATAACTCGTGTTATTTACCTTGGTTATAAATGGTTGTAATCTTTTCTTTGGATGTGATTTGTACCTTATGTCTTCAGAATGATGTGTCTGGTACCTTGTAAACGTTTGGATGGTGATTAAAAATGATTTGTGCCAATGAATATAGGCCTGGAAAAAATTACTTGGGTTTGAATTTGTTTTATTGCTGTTATGATATATGGGCTTCTATATATAGACTGCTCATTGATGGGCCTTGCTGGGCATTGAATATTTTGCAACGAACCAAAATCATCACAAAAATGCTGCCACGTCAGCTCCACTTATTTGCCTCATCATCCTTGTACAAGGTTTTATGACGTTTCATGGATCTTTAATGACGAAGAACTGGTGTCATAAATTAGTAGTGATACAAGAATTGTCACAAAATTTATGACGAAAAAATAAGTTTTCGTCACAGAAGACTTTTTATTACATGGTATAGGCGACGAATGAATTTTAGTCACGCGAGTGTCACAAATTGTGAAATATGACATAATTTCTACTTTCTATGACATAAATGAAATGTCATAGAAGGCCATATGTGTTGTAGTGTAAACTGGAATTCAGGGACCTGTTTGTAATTATTTTTGAGAGGGAAAGGACTTGGTCGCAATTTCTAGGAATATCTGGGCTGAACTAGAAAGGGCAGGGGTCTATTTATAAATGTTTGTGTAGTGCAAGGGTTTATTTTCAAAAAGGAAGAATAGGAGGGGCTTTCTTGAAAAAAGGTTATAGAGAGGAGGGGGTTCTTAAAGAAAAAGGAAGGAAGGGAGGGGCCTTTGGGCAAAAGTGCCCTTTCTTCCTCCTCTCTCCCGGGAAACAGAGGAGGGGGAGGCAGGGCGCCGGCGGCGGCCCTTGCCGGCCGTCCGGGGCACGGCGGCGGCTGGGGATGGGGGCAAAAGCAAGAGGGGGCCGAGGTGGTTTGATTCCCCTCCTTACCCTGAGCAGGGACGGAGCGAGGCGACCTGCCCACGGTGGCGGGCGGAGGTGGCCGGCGGCAGCTCTGGTGGCGGCGCTGCGGGCCGAGGAGTGGGAGCTACGGTGGTAGGCGAGGCTGTGGAGGTCGACGGTGCGGTGGAGGGCCTATTTATAGGCGAGGAGAGGCGGTGAAGGGGAGGGGCAGCGGTGGCCGGCCGACGAGCATCTCGGGCGGCCATTAATGGCGCCCGGCATCGCGGAGCGGCGGCGCGAGCGGCGAGGCGGCACAGGGCGACGGGACAGGTCGGGCAAGGGCCGAGCGGCGCGGCGAGCATCCCGGGCGCGTGGAGCGCGTAGTCGCATATGGGCGCGCGTGCAGCGCGTAAGCAAGGAGCAGGAGGGAAAAAGAGAAGAAGGAAGAAAGAAGAAGTTGAAAAAGAAAAGGAGAAAAAGAAAAGGAGAAAGGAAAAAAGGGAAAAAAAAGAGAAAAAGAAAAGGAGATGCCGGCGGGGTTCGCGGCGTTGGTCGCGAGCCGAGCGTGGCGTCGACGAGAAGCGACGTGCTCGAGGAACGAGGAGAACAGGGAAAGTTTAAACGATGATTGATTTCGGTGTCGGGACGGAGATCTGGTTTGGTGTCAGGGCGACGAATTGCCGGAAAAGATTCGAGCTGAGGTGATGAAAAGATTTTGAAAAATATTTTTAGCGAGTAATTTATTTGGGTGAATTTTCGGAATGTTACAAACCTACCCCACTTAAAATGAATCTCGTCCTCGAGATTCGGCTGGTTCTTGAAGAGATGGGGAAACTCCTTCTTCAGAGCATCTTCGCGTTCCCACGTAGCTTCTTCTACTCCGTGTTTGCTCCATTGCACTCTGCAAATCCGTACTTCTGAGTTCCTTGTTCTTTTTGTGACCGTGTCCAGAATTTTGAACGGTATTTCCTGATATTGCAGGTCTGGCTGCAAATCTATTGCCTCCACTGGCACGTGTTCTGTCTCGGGTACCCTCAAACACCTTCTTAATTGTGAGATATGGAACATCGGGTGTATGTCTGACATTCCTTCTGGTAGTTGGAGTCGGTAAGCTACCTTTCCGACTTTCTTTAGCACTTGGTACGGTCCAATGTACCGAGGGGCTAACTTTCCGTGTACTTGAAACCTCCTGGTCCCTCGAATAGGTGAAACCTTGAGATAGACGAAGTTTCCTGGATTGAAACTTATTTCTCGTCTCTTCTTGTCTGTGTAGCTCTTCTGTCAGGACTGGGCTGCTTTCAACATTTCGCGGATTTCTGCTACTCTTTATTCTGCTTCCTTTATGAGGGCTGGTCCATCTAATGAACGCTCTTCTACTTCTGACTACATTAGAGGAATTTTGCACTTTCTCCCATAGAGAGCCTCAAATGGCAACATGCCTAAGCTTGCCTGATAACTGTTGTTGTATGAGAACTCTGCATAGGGCAAACTCTATTCCCAATCTTTACCATAGGTAAGGACACATGCTCTTAACATATCCTCCATAATTTGGTTTATCCTTTCAATCTGTCCATTAGTCTGCGGGTGATAGGCCGAACTAAAATCCAATTTGGTCCCCATGGCCTTATGCAGACTTTTCCAAAACTTGGAGGTGAACTGGGTTCCTCAATCTGAAATGATTCTACGAGGTACACCATGTCAGAACTGGGGCAGCGGGACTGCTTACAGACATAGAATGTTCTAGAGTAAGGGATAGCTCATGGATGTACCTTATCTCTTTTGTAACTACCCGAATAGGCGTAGAACTAGCTGCAGTACAAGGAAACTACCCGATCGTGTTGTAGAAGGACTCCAACTGTACTCAGCTAGGACTTTCCATGTAACCCTGTCCCCCTGGATATATAAGGGCGGGTAGGGACCCCCTCGAAATGCATCTACACCTAAGACAATACAAACCACCACATAGGACGTAGGGTATTACGCAACTCGCGGCCCGAACCTGTCTAAATCTTTGTGTTCCTTGCACCATCGAGTTCCAGAGCCATCGATCCCTACCTACAAACCCTATTGCTAAGGGTATCCCTGAGCAGGCTTGGCGGTAAACACCGACAGCTGGCGCGCCAGGTAGGGGACTCGGCGAGTTCATCGGCGAGTTCGATGGCTACTTTCGCTTTCAGCACCATGACACCTCCCAGAGGCGCCACTTCATCTTCGGTTCGTTGGTTTGCGTCGCCAATGGTTCAGGCGGCTTCGATAGCCACTTAACCAACTCTCCCACGCCGAAGAGCTCCACATCGAAAGACTCCAACAAGCTCGCGCAGATCTCATGTTTGCGGCGTCATGTTGCTTCCCGACCTTGCCAAGGAGATCGAGCCGAAACTCAAAAACAATTCGAGTTTTACTCGGACTAAGATTGATCTCAAACCGAATTCCACTCGGATTGGGACTCTTATTGCGCAACCCATCCTTGGTTTGTGCAATTCATCGTCTGTTTACAAACAAATGATTAGATCCTCCTATGAAAATAGCTTGGATCACCTACTTCACGTCAAAAACCAATCAGCCACCGCTAGCCGGGAGGCACCCGTTTTTGACGTTTACCCAGATCCAGTCGAGTCACCTCAAGACAGCCTGGACTTCATCACCAAGGCGCTGGCTAAGATGCAACTCAAGTCTTGCTGAGGTCATACCCTTGCAGAACTACTCGACAACCTGCGAGAAGTCGCCAGCATTGATGATCTCCCGTTTCAACACGGCATTCCCCTCGAAACTGAGAGGGAAACTGGCTCCGGTGGAACTGTCCTAGCTGATTATGAATCAGAACTGGAAAGCTTCTCTCACGAGTGTTTGGTTCCGGTAATCATCCAACCCGGAGGTACTCCAAGCCACCATGATCCAAACGAAGCCTTGGATCAGATCTCAGCAGACAACCTGACCCAAGACGCTCCAGCTGATGAAGACGAAGTCACTCGTACAGCTCACAGAGAAAGGAATCAACGCAAAGAAGTGCGCAGGACTTGTGCGGCCGAACGTGCTCATCTCCCGCCACGCAACCTCAACAACGAATTCAACAATGTTGCAGATCCCATCTTCAGAACACCAATCGCCACAATGACAGAAGCACCCCTGCGACTCATGACGATGCCCCAGAATCTCGAGTTGGAATGAGTCATAAATCTCACCAAAAACGCTGTTGAACAACTCGAGAAACAGAACCCCCTGTCCTCGCTTCACGGTACGCGATCAAGGGCTACCGCAACAGCAATACCTCAAGCAAGCCGTACCCCCGGAGGCCACTAGCGTCAACAGCAGCAGGAACAGCAGAACCGAAGAAACTAAGAGGATCAGAAAGCTGCAAGTAGTCATCACCCCAGAGGTGGCCAACCACAAGCAAATCAAGCTCCTGGCCCTCAGCCGAACAGCAACAACAACAACAACTGTGGGAACAACATGGAAGAGGTAGCTGATTCCATTGTGGATGCATGGGACATCATCAACGCAAGACGCAAAGCGCAACCTGCGGACATCTCCGACCGCTTCCAAGCCCTGAGCAAGGCTTTCGACAACATCGAGTACCCGAAGGATTTCAAGCCTATGAACATTCAAAAGTACGACGGTAAGCAAGACCCTGCTCAATGGTTACGTTTATACTCGACCGCTATTAGTGTTGCAGGGGGAGACACCAACACTAAGGTCCTCTACCTCCTGATGGCCCTGGAGCCCTCACCCCTCACGTGGCTCGAAAGCTTGGCGCTCGAGTCAATCCACTCATGGGAGGACCTTAAGAAGGCGTTCGTCGACAACTTCCAAGGGTCACTACATCGAGTAGCTACTCGCCACGCCCTATCCATGATCAAGCAGGAGCAAGGCGAGTCGATCAGATCCTACGTCAAGCGCTTCTTCGACACAAGAGCCACCATCCCCAACATCGCCGACGACGATGTCATCGACTACTTCCAGAGCGGCATCACCATCCAGTCACTACACCGCGACTTTGGGCGTAATCGGCCCAAAACGGTAGTAGATCCACGTGACATGATGCAGCGGTGGGCAGATGAAGAGGAGCAAGAACACAGTCGCTTTCCCGGTCGCAACAACAACAACAACGGGAAGCGCCACAACGACCGTGGAGGGCCCAGCAACCAGCGGGATCCTATACGTAAGCGTAAGCCTGACGACACTGTCGGCACTATGGATTGCACACCGCACGGTAAGAAGGGCGACAAACTGCAGGACCAGTTCGACAAGATACTTCACAACAAAAGATGTCCAATCCACCCCAAGAGCAACCACTCGATGTGGGAGTGCACGATCCTGCGCAAATCCTTCTAGTTGGCATCTGCAACTGCTCCAAAGAAAGAACAAGACAAAGATGATGAAGACGACAAGAAAGACCGTGATGGTTTCCAACAGCAGCAAAACATCATCAACGTCATATTTGGAGGAGATTCTACCTTCTCCAAGCGAGCTCAGAAGCTCCTACTCAGAGAGATCCTCTCAGTCGAACCAGCAATTCAGAGGCCACTCAAATATAGAGAGGTCCCCATTATCTTCTCCAGGGAGGATCAGTGAACCAGCTTCTCTGAACCTGGAAAGTTCCCGCTAGTACTCAATCCAGTCGTTCAGGGCTCCAAGCTTACTCGAGTACTCATCGACAGCGGAAGTGGGCTCAACCTAATCTTTGCAAGCACATTGGTAAAGATGGGCCTCAACTATATGAGTCTGCTTACTCCAAGCAAGGCTCCGTTGTACGGCATCGTCCCCAGAAATTCCTCTACTCCAATTGGCTCGATTACCCTCCCAGTCACATTTGGTACAGAACAGAACTTCCGGACAGAGTACATCAAATTCAAAGTAGCCGACTTCGAGTCCTCTTATCACGCTATCTTGGGAAGACCTGCACTAGCCAAGTTCATGACAGTGCCGCACTATGTCTACCTGCTCCTCAAGATGCCAGACAACACAGGAGTCCTTTCACTACGGGGAGACCTCCTCAAATCCTTCGAGTGCGACAAGGAAGCAATAGATCATGTTTCTACTATCCGGGTTCCTAGTTCTGTCAGTGAAATACTTGCTGCTGCTAAAGAACTCTCACTCAAGGAGTCGATGCCATCCAAGAAGCCAAGCCAATCATCGATTAAACCAACCAATGGTGTGGGCACCAAGACTATCTAGCTACAAGAGGGAGACGACTCCAAAACAGCCATCATCGGAGCAGGACTGGGTGACAAATAGGAACTCGAGCTCGTCAACTTCCTTAGGGCCAACTGAGACGTATTCGCGTGGAAACCAGCGGATATGCCAGGGGTGCCCAAGGAGTTGATCGAGCATGCCTTGAAGGTCGACCCTAAAGCAACACCAAAAAAGCAATGGTTACGGTGGTTCTCACCGGACAAGCGAGAAGCCATCAAGAAAGAGCTGGCAAAACTACTCGCAGCTGGGTTCATCAAGGAAGTCTACCACCTTGATTGGTTGGCCAACCCTGTGCTCATCCAGAAGAAGAACAGCAACGAGTGGAGGATGTGGATCGACTACACTGATCTAAACAAGCATTGCCCAAAGGATCCTTTCAGGCTACCACGTATTGATCAAGTAATCGACTCGACGACAGGATGTGTCCTGTTATCCTTCCTCGACTGCTACTCAGGGTATCATCAGATTGCCCTAAAAGAAGAAGACCAAATCAAGACGGCCTTCATCACCACTTACGGGGCATACGCCTACAAGACCATGTCCTTCGGGTTGAAGAACGCTGGCGCTACTTACCAGCGCGCGAGACAACTGTGCTTCTCCGACCAGTTACATCGCAATGTTGAAGCTTATGTTGGCGACGTCATCGTCAAAACAAAGACCCAGGATCAATTCATTACTGACCTGGAAGAGACCTTCAACAGCCTCCGAAAATTCCGCTAGAAGCTCAACCCAACCAAGTGCGTCTTTGGTGTACCCTCTGGAAAACTACTCGAATTCATTGTCAGCAACCGAGGAATCGAAGCTAACCCAGAGAAGATCAATGCCATCATGGCCATGGACGCCCCAGCTACCATCAAGGACGTCCAGAAGCTTACAGGCTGCATGGCAGCCTTGAATCGATTCTTGTCCAGGCTTGGCGAATGGGGATCACCCTTCTTCAAACTCCTAAAGCGACAAGATAAATTTGAGTGGACTATAGAAGCCGCGGAAGCACTCGAGAACCTCAAGCAACATCTCCAGTCACCACCGATTCTAACAGCTCCTCTACCCGGTGAGGAATTACTCCTCTACATCGCTGCGACTACCCATGTAGTCAGTACGGCGATAGTAGTCGAATACCCGGAGGAAGGCCACGCTTACGGTGTTCAGAGACCAGTCTACTTCATCAGCGAAGTACTCTCTGAATCAAAGGTTAGATATCCATCAATTCAGAAACTTCTGTATGGAATTCTAATCACCTCCAGGAAGCTCCGGCATTACTTCGATGAATACAAGATCTTAGTCATAACTGACTTCCCATTGGGGGACATACTCCAAAATCGGGATGCCACTGGATGAATATTAAAGTGGGCAGTTGAACTGGGAGCTTTGGAAATCAAATTCAAGCCAAGAACAGCAATCAAGTCACAGGCACTAGTCGACTTCTTGGCTGAATGGCGGGAAAATCAAATTCCAGCACCTCAGAGCATTCCAGAGCATTGGGTGATGTACTTTGATGGCTCACTCAAGATCGATGGAGGTGGCGCATGAGTTTTGTTCATCTCCACCAAGGGAGAACAATTGAAGTATGCGTTCCAAATCTTGTTCAAGGTCTCCAACAATGAAGCTGAATACGAGGCATTGCTACACGGCCTCCGACTAGCAGTATCTCTCGGCATCAAGCGACTACTTGTCTACGGTGATTCTCTACTCGTTGTTCAATAAGTCAATAAAGAATGGGACGTCAACAAGGATACAATGGACGCATACATCACAGAAATCAGAAAGCTTGAAAACAAGTTCTCAGGATTGGAAATCCACCACGTCGATCGCAACAACAACGTGGGAGCTGATGTCCTCTCCAAACTTGGGTCCACTCGAGAAGCTGTTCCACCAGGAGTTTTTGTCCATGAACTTCACCACCCATCAGTCAAGGAACAAGGCCAACAAGCCACTAACACGGAGGGGGCCACAGTCAGAGAAGTGCTGATGATTGATGAAGATTGGCGAACTCAGTTTATTGATTTCATCAAGGAATTAAAACTTCCACCACATGTTGATCCTAAAAGCGCTGAAGCTGCCCACATCACCAGGCGCAGCAAGGGTTTCGTCCTCGTCGGCGACAACCTATACAAGCGCTCTACTTCAGGCATCCTCATGAAGTGTGTTACCCTTGAAGAAGGAAAAGACATCCTCCGAGAAATACACGAAGGAGTTTGCGGCAACCACGATGCATCAAGGACACTAGTCGGCAAGGCGTATAGGTCAGGATTCTTCTGGCCAACAGCTGTCTCGGATCCTGGCTGCCAATTCTTTGGCAAGAAGACTCACGTCCCAGCACACAACTTGATAACAATCCCTCCATCATGGCCGTTCGCCTGTTGGAGCTTGGACATGATCGGGCCATTAACCGTCACTCCAGGAGGATTCAATCATGTGCTGGTAGCAGTCGACAAGTTCATCAAGTGGATCGAGTACAAGCCCATTGTCAAGATCTCATTAGATAGAGCAGTGGACTTCATCTCCGACATTTTCCATCGGTTTGGTTTTCCTCACACCATTATTACAGATCTTGGCTCCAATTTCATGTCCCAATCTTTTTGGGATTTCTGTGACAACTCCTGCATCGAGGTCAAATACGCTTCCGTGGCTCATCCTCGGGCAAACGGTCAAGTTGAGTGCATCAATGGTTTAGTACTCGACGGCTTGAAGAAAAGACTCTACGATGCCAACACCAAGAAAGGCGGCAAGTGGATTCAAGAACTACCTCATGTAGTCTGGGGGCTGCGAACCTAGCCTAGCAAAGCAACTGGACAATCTCCTTTCTTCCTTACCTATGGGTCAGAGGCTATACTACCCGCGGATATCATATGGAGATCCCCAAGAGTAGAATCCTATCAAGAAGGAGAAGCAGATGAAGCTCGACAACTGGAGTTAGATTTAGTCGAAGAGGCCAGAGTCAACGCCTTAACTCAATCGGCTAGATATCTTCAAGGAGTCAGACGCTATCATGACCGCAACGTCCAGCAAAGATCATTCAATATTGGAGATCTAGTACTTCGCCGGATTCAGGATGAGACAGGACTGCACAAGTTAAATTCCAGATGGGAAGGTCCCTTCATCGTAACTAAGGTTACAAGACCAGGTTCATACAGAATCACTGATGCAAATGGCAATGAGGTACCGAATTCCTGAAACATTGAGCACTTGCACAAGTTTTATCCTAGATCCAAGCAGACTAGTAGTGTCAGTTGATTTCCTTCATAAAGTGAGGATTCTTATTGACATATCGACTACATTAAAGGCAGTCCGATAGCATCACCAGTTCGGGATAAGCTTACATAGTTTTCCATCAGAACAACTACACAAGCCGCATCCTTTCCCTTAAAGGGCACAACCTACTCGCCTAGCTCGAGAAGGTGAATGGATACCTTTACTAGTTGTCCATCTTGGATAACTCGACGGAGTTCATCCTAATAGGTCAACTATGAGGAACTCTAGCATTGTGGTCAATGCAAAACTACTCGCTCGCTCGAGTACGTTATGGATACTACTACATTTTGTCCATCTTGGGCAACCCGACGGGGTTCGCCCTAACAGGTCAATCTTAGTAGTTACTCTAGTCTACAAGTTAGACACCTTACTCGCCTCGCTTGAGTAAGTTTTGGATATCTTTCTGTCATTTACATCTTGGACAACCCGACGGGGTTCGTACCTAATAGTTTTGCCTTAAGGATTACTCCAGTCCTTGGTTAAAGGACACCTTACTTGCCTTGCTCGAGTATGCCTTGGATATCCCTATGACATTTACATCTTGGGCAACCCGACGGGGTTCGTACCTAACAGTTTTGTCTTACGGATTACTCCAGTCCTTGGTAAGGACACACTACTCGCCTGATCGAGTAGTTTATGGGTATCTTTACAAATTTTTTCTATTTGGATAGTCCAAACGAGACTCATCATAACTGATTAACTTTAAGGATTACTCCATGCGGGTATTCTACTCGATTGATCGACTAGTTCATACTTATCCTACGGTATCAGATTATGCTTCTGAAGACACACCAACAGGATACAAGCTATAAACAATGACAAGAGCTCACTGAAGATTATAAGAGTTGTTACAAGCAGTCTACTCTGCCATGTTCTTCAGAATTTTCTCCGCAATCACTTCTGATTCCTTACAATACTCTCGGAATTTCTCATCAGAGCAACTAGGAGATATTCCTTTAGCTATCAGAGCTAAATTAAACTGAGGCAAGTATGACTTGACAACTCCTATCATGTGGGTTAGATAATTCTTGGAAGTTGCCGTCATAACGTCAAAAATTTTATGGGGAGCTTCTTCCAAGTGCTCCACCAAGGACTTGCTACATGATGACTCTTCTTCAGTATCAACCACATCCACAAGAGCTTGAGCTGCTGCTATTAGTCGAGTATGGTCTTCCGGAGAACCTGATGGGAAGATATGTCAGATATTGATATGACAAAGAAAAATCAGGACAAAAGATCGAGTGCTTACAGGCTTGAGCAGTCTGCAATTGCTTCAAAAGCCTGGAATTTTCTTCTTGAAGCTTTGATCTTTCTTCCTCAAGGTCTTTAATCTAGCGCTTCATGTCACAAATCTCTAGATGATGCTGCTGACTGGCTTCATAAAGTTTGTTCTGAGCAGCAAGAGCTTCATCCAGTCGTTTGGCAATCATGATCTTTTGCTCCTCTAAGATCTTCCGATTGTCTACAGTCTTGTATAAAGCATGAGACTTCAAGAAAGATCGATTGGCTACATCCTGAGACATACAAGGCGAATGTGGTCAGACATCAACAACTACTCGACAAAGACAAGTAATGGCAGAAGACTCACCTTGGTGAATTTAGAGCTCCATTGCATACAATCTGCAAGTTTCTTCATATTATCTAGAGACAACAGTGGATCATCAAATTGTTCCTTTCCCAGCTCTTCTTGGGTTGACTGAGGCATAGACTGGAATGGTACCAGTCGAATGGGAGGACCTTTTGACCCTTCTGCTCCACTACTCCCAAATCCACCAGCTTTGGAAACTCCTTCAGCAGCCGCGGGAGTATCAGATGTTTCAGGGCTTGGTTCTCTTGGTTTCTCAGCTATGTCTGCACTCGGGAAACAGGAAGTCGGGGTCTCGATCAATCCAATTATAGGAGAATCGGGGGCTGATCGACTAGTTTCTTCCGAACCACTCGACACCCAGTTGCGAAAGTCTTGGATTTGATCTTTTTCATGCGCCGAAAGATGTTGGACCCTAGCCAAGCAAGATTCTGAATAAGAAAGCTGAGGCAAATGGGATACAATTAACAAAATATTATATACTTACTCGTCGGCATCTAGACGAGGAACTTTCCTCTGCAATATTGATCCGGGAGCCACCTTCCGTTTCTTGCTGTCGTCAGAATCAGCATTTGCAGAAGTCGGAGGCATACAATACCAGGATTTATAATTCTTCTGCAGAAAGAAGCCAATACTTAGTCAGAAGATCAAAACTGGTTAACTACAAGTACTCGACATGGTATCCAAAACACATACCCAGGCATTCTCGGGAGGATTTTGTGCCGAGAAGAGTGTTGGAAGCGTCAAAGACTTGTCGAAGTTATCAAGTACTTTGCAGCATCTCTTTATTACTTCAGACTGTGCCAATGGTTTTGAGGACATCCTAGTGGGATCCTATGTACCTTCATATCTAAAGGCAGGATGCTTTCGCAGCTGGAGAGGCTGTGTCCGGCGACTAATAAATGAGAAGACCACATGATCTCCAGTCACTCCTTTTTTCTTAATAATGACAATCGCACGAAGAATGGCTTCAACTTGCTTGCCACCAGGTCCTCTACTCGACCAGCTCTCCTGGACTTGGGGGGCACTAGCAGTCCTTTCTCGAAGAGGGGATTCAAAGTTCCCAACATGGAACTAGAATTTCTTCCATTCGGCTCCTTGACCTGACGGATCATAAGCCAAGTACTCGCCTCAGTTCTCAGGGCGGAGTACCAATTCACATCCCCCGACGACGGTGGGATTGGCGGCATTAGGGATTGGAACAAGAAAGAAGAAATGTTGGAAAAGATGGAAATGGGGGAGAAGTCCAAGGAATGCCTCACAGAAATGAGTGAAAATTGAAAGATGCAGGATGGATTGGGGAGTGAGATGGTGTAACTGAATTCCTCAAAACTGAAGAAGTCTATAGAAAAATTCTGACACGGGAAGAGTGAGACCACATTCTACAAAATTGCGAAACATAATGGTCTCAAGGGTACCTTCCATGGGGTAATCTTCTCCTTCACCAGCGCACCATTGGCTCACGCCCTGCTCTTGGAGGAGACCCATATTCTCCAACTCCCGGACCAATGATTCAGACATCTTGATTTTTCGCCAACCTGTGGACATATTGGCGATAGTTCCCTCATCAACTTTGGATTTGTTCTTCTTGGGAGCCATCTCAAAGTCACGAGTTTTGGCTTGGGGGCTACGAGAGGGTTTTTGGATTTTGACTGAGAAGAGGCAAATGTGAAATTTGAGTTTGACAGCGGCCAGGAGTTCAAGGGTTGAAACCCTTGGAAGTTTTCAACCGGCTTCATATGGTCTTCAGGTGCAATTTTGTGAATATTTGGGATGCCAACAGATTCTCTCCTTCTCAGGGAAGTTTTCAGTTTTTGCCACGAGTTTACATTGATTCTTAAATCTAAATGGAGGGATTTAAATTCAAGACTCGGGGGCTGCGGAATATATGTATCAGAGATTTATTTTTCAAATTTTTTGAAAAATAAAGAAGAAGAAAAAGACTGAAGTGACCCTCAGCCTGATTCTTTGATTCAACCTAAGGCTCGGGGGCTACTCCGTATGGAGCACGAGTACTTTGCGCACCATATATGATCAAGATTTCGGGGCTTGAGCACCTCGCAGCCTCGAAGCAAATGGAAGTACTTGAAGGACTACTTGACGTATCTGAAGAAAGAGTCAGAAGCAACCAGAACGATGTTCTGACTACTTGAAGAACTCGAAGACGCCTAGCCAAGTACTCGACACCTGCAGGACTCGGCTACGAAGAGCTCGGGGGCTTGTCAGACCCGGGGCAGCGGGATTGCTTACAGACATAGAATGTTCTAGAGTAAGGGATGGCTCATGGATGTACCTTACCTCTTTTGTAACTACCCGAATAGGCGTAGAACTAGCTGCAGTACAAGGAAACTACCCGATCGTGTTGTAGAAGGACTCCAACTGTACTCAGCTAGGACTTTCCATGTAACCCTGTCCCCCCCGGATATATAAGGGCGGGCAGGGACCCCCTCGAAACGCATCTACACCTAAGGCAATACAAACCACCACATAGGACGTAGGGTATTACGCAACGCGCGGCCCGAATCTGTCTAAATCTTTGTGTTCCTTGCACCATCGAGTTCCAGAGCCGTCGATCCCTACCTACAAACCCTACTGCTAAGGGTATCCCTGAGCAGGCTTAGCAGTAAACACCGACAGCTGGCGCGCTAGGTAGGGGACTCGGCGAGTTCATCGGCGAGTTCGATGGCTACTTTCGCTTTCAGCACCATGACGCCTCCCAGAGGCGCCACTTCATCTTCGGTTCGTGGGTCTGTGTCGCCAATGGTTCAGGCGGCTTCGATAGCCACTTAACCAACTCTCCCACGCCGAAGAGCTCCACGTCCGAAGACTCCAACAAGCTTGCCAGATCTCATGTTTGCGGCGTCATGTTGCTTCCCGACCTTGCCAAGGAGATCGAGCTGAAACTCGAAAACAATTCGAGTTTTACTCGGACTCAGATTGATCTCAAACCGAATTCCACTCGGATTGGGACTCTTATTGCGCAACCCATCCTTGGTTTGTGCAATTCATCGTCTGTTTACAAATAGATGATTAGATCCTCCTACGAAAATAGCTTGGATCACCTACTTCACGTCAAAAACCAATCAGCCACCGCTAGCCGGGAGGCACCCGTTTTTGACGTTTACCCAGATCCAGTCGAGTCACCACAAGACAGCCTGGACTTCATCACCAAGGCACAGGCTAAGATGCAACTCAAGTCTTGCTGAGGTCATACCCTTGCAGAACTACTCGACAACCTGCGAGAAGTCGCCAGTATTGATGATCTCCCGTTTCAACACGGCATTCCCCTCGAAACTGAGACGGAAACTGGCTCCGGTGGAACTGTCCTAGCTAATTATGAATCAGACCTGGAAAGCTTCTCTCACGAGCGTTTGGTTCCAATAATCATCCAGCCCGGAGGTACTCCAAGCCACCATGATCCAAACGAAGCCTTGGATCAGATCTCAGCAGACAACCTGACCCAAGACACTCCAGCTGATGAAGACGAAGTCACTCGTATAGCTCACAGAGAAAGGAATCAACGCAAAGAAGTGCACAGGACTCTTGCGGCCGAATGTGCTCATCTCCCGCCACGCAACCTCAACAACGAATTCAACAATGCTACGGATCCCATCTTTAGAACATCGATTGCCGCAATGACAGAAGCAACCCTGCGACTCATGACGATGCCCCAGAATCTCGAGTTGGAATGAGTCATAAATCTCACCAAAAACACTGTTGAACAACTCGAGAAACAGAACCCCTTGTCCTCGCTTCACGGTACGTGATCTGTGGCGGAACCACCCAAAACTACTGGGCCCGGGTGCACTGATCTTTGTTGCTAAGCAACTCTGACCCAAATTGGCACTCACCGGTAGTTCCTCGAGTGAAGCCTCGATAAAAGCCACGCTATTCCAGGATCAGCAGACAACACTCACACGAAGGTGAGCCTAGAGATTACAACACAGAACATTTCATACATCTCAGAGTAATTGCAGCGGAAAAGAAATTTATTACAAACCATGTTCAGAAAAGTAAAGTACTACAGAGTTCCATCTACTCAATTATTCAAGTTTCAAGTTCAGCGGAAGCAGTAAAAGATAACTAGCGAGATAACATGATTCATCGATAAAGCCCATACGAATGCATCACTCGGCGGGAGGGTGATTAGCACTAGCTGAAGGACCATCCCACTCGACAGACCAACCCGGAGGCAGAGTACACGGCCAAGTAAGACTTGCAAACAGATCTTCAAAGTTAGTACCTGAAAACAGTGACACAAGCAAGGCTGAGTATACTAATACTCAGCAAGACTGACCCATCTCCGGATATATCCTAGTCCGATAACTAGACATGCAAGGCTTTTTGGTTTGTGGGATTTAACCCTTCTAAATTAACTCTACACAAACATGGTAGAGCAACCATTTAATCAACCAGCAGTATTATCATCATCATGTTCCACTTGTTACTCTGTGTGACCGAAAACATTAAGCAATCTCATGCCGTGAGAGGCGGATGATTCCGAATCGAATTTCAACCTGGCCAGGGGCACCTAGACCACACGCATGGGGATTGACTTCGCTCCCGCCCACGCTACTTTTCCCCTTTCTTTCCAGTCCGTGGATCCGGCACACCCTCCCCGACTACAGAGTCCGACCACTCTGTACCCGTACGTCGCGACAAAAATATAAACCCTACTTCTACCAGGAGGGTGCGAGATCGTTCCACTCGCCGGTCCAATCAGGTACTTAAGCTTACCGATTACCATATTTCTCGGTATGTGGCTAGTACTTTCAAACGCTTAACGAAATGAGCCACACACCGCGACCTTAGCCATTTTGGACTACACCAGCGGGGTATCACAACTACACAACCCCGCCCGTTGTCCTTATATTTCAGCAGGAAATAAAGGTAGTACAATTTCTATTTGCTCGCGAGAGGCAGGAAACCACTCGACTTCTACCATACCTATTTAGCATGGCAACTAGTCGATAAAAAGATCCGGTAGCATACAAAGGTTCCTAGGGGTCATGCATCTAAGGTTTTCGATCAACTCCTAGAAAACTTAAATGCAGAAAACAAAACATTACGATACATTAATAGATAGACAGCTGAAGGATAATTCGGAAGGTAGTGGGATTATGCTCCGGGGCTCGCCTTCTTGGGCACTGTCAGGCAGAAAAGCTTCTGGGGCTTGGCCCAGGTCTTGAGATGAGTTAGCACAGTTCAGATTAACCTCCTGCTCCGCACGAGAGTCCGCGGGCACCAGTTCGTAGTCGCCGTCCGCGAGATTAACCGTTTCTATATGCAATGCAGATTATGAGTTACTCATGGATAATGATTTCTTTCCTTCACGATAAAGTTGTAGTTCAACAAAGTTGATTTAGTGATGGTTTTACTTTTCATTTCATGGGCAGTCATTTATAGAGTAGTAAACCTAACTACGTTTCTTCATGAATGAGTGGGGGTTTGGTTTGTTTTTCCAACATTAAAACATAGCATGCCTTCATTATTTCATAACCACAAAACTACTAAAGAGCTAGTGATGAAACACTAAAGTAACTCAGATCCAAACTTGAACATTCATGGTAGAAATTTCAGCATCTATCATAGAGCACAAACTATAGCTATTCATGCAAAAGGATTACTCTAGTTGCTTCATTTTTTTGTACAGAATGTTCAACATGGGTTCTGGTGCTAGAAATTTTATGGGAGCAACTTCAAAGCATATACTCAGCACTGAAATTTTTCCAGATTTTATACGTTTATACAGCAGAGGTGATAAAAAGAATAAAAACAGCAAGCCATTAACAAAGATTAATTCTACAGAAAGTTTTAATAAGTAATTGGTTCTCAAATTTTTACCAGAGACTATTCATGAGCTAAGCATGCTCCAGAAAAATTTTCAAGATTTAACTCAGTATGATAAATTAGTTATGCAGTTAACTTAGCATGAGCTAGCATAAATTTCTCAAGGTGAATTTAACTAGTACTGCATATAAACTTTTTATTACAGATAGAACATACTCTAAACAATATCATGCCCAAAAATCATGATCAGAAACATTATAGATTACCCAGAACAAAAATAGTAAATCTAGCCCTAAGAGGCTAAGCATGATTATTCACCAAAGCAAAACTCAGCAACTGCAGCTCAAAATTTTTAGACATAAGCACAGAGCTAAAAAGAGACCTCAGAATTAAATATAGATTTTACTGAGCCTAAGAACTATATATGAAGAATTAAGTTGATTAAACAAGCATAAATCATGGTATATAGCAAATGAACTCTAATAAATCTGAAAATTAGGGATTATCATGGATTCAGTGGAATATGCATGTAGTAAAAAAATTCTAGAGCAAGTTCATGTGTATATTGTCCAGAATTAAATCGAGAAAGCTAACAACAGATTAGAGAATCTTAATTGTTCCAACATGATATCTTTTTTGGTTGGGTGGCATCTTTTTACTGTGATCTTAAGATTCCATTAGTGATAACATATCCAAAAATCAAGATCATTTGCTGAGTAGAACTTCCTGAACATACATAAGGTGGTTTTCTTATTCTTTTTCCCCGATTAAAATTGGTTGGGTTTCTGCAGATGTGACTGTTACAAACTTTGTAGATCTTGTTACAAGGATTCCAAATCAGTTGAGTTTTCATTTTTCTGATTTTTCTGTGATTTGTTTCGCATTTTAGAAGTTCACTAATATACATTGGAAAACTTGCGGAAACACCCTTGAACGAAAAAAAGAAATTACAACCGGATCCTTCGCCGGCCTTCTCCGCCGTGGCATCTTGCCGGTGGTGTTCTGCGACGCAGGGCTTACCGGGGCTGCCACGGGGAAGCGCGTGGGAGAGAAAGGATCGAGGAACACCTACCCTGGTCGACGTTCGAAGGTTTGGTGCACAGATTCGAGCTCGTCGGCGTCAATGGCGGGGCGGTTGTTCGGTTCGCCGGCGCTGGAGGTGAAGGAGGGCTCGAGGTAGGGGAACAGGGTGCGCACGAGCACGGCGGGAGCTTGTGGATGCTCCTGGGGTAGCTGTCGGGCTCGGTCTCCTTTGGAGCTGGCCGGTCCGCGGTGAGCCTGAGCTCGCCGGCGGCGGCGCAAAAGGGGAACGGCGTCGGGAGGAGGTTTGGGTTCAATTCCGCGCGCGTGGAGCTTAACTAGGAGGTGGCGAAGCTACTGCAGTGGTCGGAGGGGGCAATGTAGGGCTGGGTTAGCCGGTCCGCCGAGCTGGATCTCGGCGGCCATGGCGGAGCGGCGGGAGGAGGAGAAGGGGCGCGACGGCGGGGCTCTGGGGGTTCTTATAGGCCAAGAAGCTCCTGGGCGAGGGGAGTAGCGACTGGGGGCGGTCGATTTGGCCCTGGGCGGGTCGACGGCGAGCGGGCAGAGCGGCAGCGGCGCGGCGCATGGCGGGGGTGTCGTGGCGGCTCGGGGAGGCGTCTGGGAGGCGTGTGCGCGTGAGGAGGTGCCAAGAGGCGGGCCAGGTGGCGCTGGGGAAACTCCCTGGGTCCATTTGGCCGCGGGCGCGCGGTGGACAAAGTCCACCGGCGGCGTACGGTGGGCGGCGGGCGAAGCAGAGCAAACCGGGAGAGAGAGATGGAGTTAGGGGCTTTGTTGCGATTTCTAAAAATTCCAGGGATCCCTCGGTAAACTAAAATTATCTCCTATTTAAAGGGCTCAAATGAAAAAGTGTTGAATACAAATCTTGCATAACTTTTAAAGATCTACAACTTTCGTGTTATGCAAATTTTCATTTGAAACCCACATTTTGAACTATTGGTATATTTGCAAATTTGTACAAAAGGGCTTTAGTTTTATTCAGTTTTTGACTTGATTTTGGCTGAAGTTCAATTGAGCACATGTCAATTGAAACACCTCTCATGAGCCAACTGAAATTTTGTGCACATTTTTGAATTAAATTTTGAGTAGCTTTTCACTCCTTTTTCTTTTTTCCTTTAATTTCTTTTATATGATTTGTCTTTTATTTGCCCCTTTCTCTTTGAATTAATTTCCCAAATTTTTCTTTTTAGTTTAACTAAGGTACATTGATTGTATTTAAATGTACTGACACCAGAGGTGTCACACGATCAAGGGCTACCGCAACAGCAATACCTCAAGCAAGCCGTACCCCCGAAGGCCACCAGCGTCAACAGCAGCAGGAACAGCAGAACCGAAGAAACTAAGAGGATCAGAAAGCTGCGAGTAGTCATCACCCAGAGGTGGCCAACCACAAGCAAATCAAGCTCCTGGCCCTCAGCCAAACCACAACAACAATAACTGTGGGAACAACAGGGAAGAGGTAGACGATTCCATTGTGGACGCACAGGACATAATCAATGCAAGACGCAGAGCACAACCTGCGGACAACTCCGACCGCTTCCAAGCCCTGAGCAAGGCTTTCGACAACATCGAGTACCCGAAGGATTTGAAGCCTACGAACATCCAAAAGTACGACGGTAAGCAAGACCCTGCTCAATGGTTACGTTTATACTCAGCTGCTATTAGTGTTGCAGGGGGAGACACCAACACCAAGGTCCTCTACCTCCTGATGGCCCTAGAGCCCTCACCCCTCACGTGGCTCGAAAGCTTGGCACGCGAGTCAATCCACTAATGGGAGGACCTCAAGAAGGCGTTCGTCGACAACTTCCAAGGGTTGCTACATCGAGTAGTTACTCGCCAGGCCCTATCTATGATCAAGCAGGAGCAAGGCGAGTCGATCAGATCCTACGTCAAGCGCTTCTCCGACACAAGAGCCACCATCCCCAACATCGCCGACGATGATGTCATCAACTACTTCTAGAGCGGCATCACCGTCCAGTCACTATACCGCGACTTTGGGCGTAATCGGCCCAAAACGGCAGTAGATCTACGTGAAATGATGCAGCGCTGGGCAGATGAAGAGGGGAAAGAACGCAGTTGCTTTCCGTGTCGCAACAACGACAACAACGGGTAAAGATATACTTCAGGCTCTTATGATCCGTGTATATCTCACACTTGTTTCCAATCAGGTAGTGCCTCCAAATCTTGAAGGCATGCACTACGGCTGCAAACTCCAAATCATGTGTTGGGTAATTCTGCTCATGCGGCCTGAGTTGGCGGGAAGCGTATGCAACAACTTTCCCGTCTTGCATCAGTACACACCCGAATCCTTGTCGGGATGCATCGCAATAAATGACAAAATCCCGATGAATGTCTGGTAGGGTGAGTACCGGGGCGATTGTCAATCTTCTCTTCAACTCCTGGAAACTCCTTTCGCAGGTTTCTGTCCAAACAAACTTCTTTTCCTTCTTAAGCAGCTCTGTCATGGGCCGGGCGATCTTAGAAAATCCTTCAATAAATCTTCATTAATATCCAGCTAAGCCCAGAAAACTTCTAATCTCACTCACATTGGTTGGTTGCCTCCAATTGGAAACTGCTTCAACCTTATTAGGGTCGACTGCTACTCCTTCTGCGGTCAGGATATGACCAAGGAAAGTCACTTTCTCCAACCAAAATTCACATTTGCTGAATTTAGCATAGAGTTTGTGCGCTCTCAACTTTTCCAAAACTACTCGCAGATGTTGCTCGTGTTCCTGGACACTCTTGGAGTAAATAAGTATGTCATCGATAAAGACTACAACAAACTTATCTAACTCATCCATAAACACCTTGTTCATGAGGTTCATAAAATAAGCAGGTGCATTAGTGAGTCTAAAAGACATCACAATAACTCAAACTGCCCATAACGGGTGACAAAAGCTGTCTTTGGGATGTCACTTTCCTTAATCTTGAGCTGGTGATATCCTGATCTCAAATCAATCTTGGAGAAGTACTTGGCTCCTTTTAGTTGATCGAAGAGATCATCATTCTAGGGAGAGGGTACTTATTTTTTATGGTAACCTCATTCAGTGCACGATAATCTACACACACCCTCATACTCCCGTCCCTCTTTTTGACAAATAGGACTGGGGCTCCCCATGGGGATGAACTAGGTCTGATAAAACCACTTTGTTGTAACTCTTCTAATTGTTTCTTCAGCTCTGCTAGTTCTGAGGCTGCCATCCTATATGGTCTCTTGGCTATGGGAGAGGTCCCTGGGACAAGGTCAATGGAGAACTCTATGTCCCGGTCTGGTGGCATTCCAGGGAGTTCGTCGGGGAAAACATTAGGGTATTCATTTACAACTGGAACTCCTTCTAAGGATTTCACATCCACACTGAAAACCACTGGGTCTGGTCCACTTCTCCGAGTGTGGCAGGTCACTTGCATCCCATCTGAGTTGGTTAGGTGTACTACCTTGTCAGCACAACCTATGAGGCCATTGTGTAGGCTTAACCAGTTCATTCCAAGGATCACATCTATTCCTTTAGACTTAAGTACTACTAGATCTGCTAGAAATTCTACCCCACTTAAATTGATCCTTACCCGAGAACAACCCAGTTGACACTTGATGTCACCTCCAGGCGTTCGGGTTAATAGGGTTGTTTTTAGTAGTATCGTAGGTATATTATGCTTATCCACAAAACTTGATGATATGAATGAGTGTGATGCTCCCGAATCAAATAATACTATTGCCAGAGTTGAGCTGACTAGGAACTCACCAAGTACCACTCCTTGTGAACCTTGAGCCTCCTGCGCATTGATGTGGTTGACGCAGGCTCGTCCGTAAGTCTGTTGGCTGTTGTTGTTGCCCTTGTCGTTGCTGCCGACGGGGACACGGTTGGCTCCGGATACTGGTGGCTTGGGCCCATTCACCGAGTTGGAGAAGGCCGATGCAACAGGCTTGTTTCTGGCATATGGGCAGTTGGCAATGTAATGCACTGTCTCACGACAGTTGAAATAGGCCTAGCATTGTTGTTGTTGGTGGTGACTTGGCTGGCATTGCTCTGCGGGGCCTTCACGGTGTTCTGGCTCCTAAACTGTGTGTTAGGGGCCTAGGGGCCTGTCACTTGGGACTGTGTCCTATACTGCATTGGGGCCTGAGATCTTGGTGTAGTATAGCTGGAGCTTCTTGGTTTCTTGAAGAGATCCTGTTGGCGGGCCTAGCTTTCCAGGAATTTGCGCTTGTTATCCTTTCTTTCTTCAGCTTTGGCCCTTTCTATGAGAATGGCCATGTTCATCAGCATATTGAAGCCCGAGTAGATCTGAGGGGTGAGCAAGGTCCGAAGTTCTAGGTTCAATCCCTTCTTGAACATGTCCTGCTTCTTTTCATCCTTATCCACTTCCTCGGGTGCATAGCGGGCAAGCTCCATGAACTCGTAGGTGTACTCTTCCACTGACTTGTTCCCTTGCTGCAGTTCACGGAACTCATCCACCTTGCGCTTCATGGTGGCTGTGGGGATATGGTAGCGGTGGAACTCCTTCACAAATTCATTCTAGGTGATGGTGGAGGCATCTTCGGCAGCGGCACAGTAATTTTCCCACCAAGCTAAAGCAGTTCCGGTGAGTTGGTGAGCTGCCAGGAGAACCTTATCTCAATCTTGGTACTCGAATGGCTCAAGCTTCCTCTGAATCACACGCAGCCAGTCATCTGCCTCCAAAGGGTTGCTGGATCTGGCAAAGGTGGGTGGCTTGTTTCTCAGGAAAGCTGTCAGCTTGTCATTCATGGTCTGCTCTCGTGGCCGCTTGTTGATGAGGGCGTTGGCCAGGGCTTCCAGTATAAGGGTCTGGTTGATTATCACCTGTGCCAGGTCCCCGAAAGGTGAATGTGGTGGTAGTGGCGCTTCTCCTTGGTTGCCTCCTCTGTTCTGGCTCACTTCCTGTTCTTCCTGAAGAGGGTCCTGTCCGTTAGGCGGTCTTCCCGCACCAGGGGCTGCAGGGGTCTGACTGTGGGAGGCTCTTGAATTGCGTCGGGAAGACACTTGTAGATTGGGTAGAGTCTTTGTGAGACTGGGATTATGATTAAGTGATGTTTAAGTTATTTAGTTCGTATTTTTGAAAAGGCAGAATCCACCTCCTGCCGAAAAGCACACCAACATACAGACTAATAAAAAACAAGCACAAACAACTTCATTACTACAAGGGGAGGGGTACAATACTGGGGCAAGACCAAAATGCGTACTACATGTCCGGGTACAAAGGCCACAATTAAGGGTACACTTAAGCCAAAGGGGCTGGGAGGGCTTTTTCTAGGGTGGCTTCGGGACATACTACTCGCGGGGTGAGCCTTCTTCTAGGACAGAGTGTGCTTCTAGGGGAACAGATAGCTCGCCGTCCTCTGGGTTCCTGTTTTCTAGGGATTGCTCAGCAGCCTCTCCTTTGACTGCAACAGTAGGCCTTTCAGGATTCTTGGGTGGAGCTTGTGGGGTCCCAAAAAGTGATCCCCATCCTATGACGGGCGTCCCAAGTGGGACATGGGTTTCCCCAATTGCAGGAACTGGCGTTCCACTTCTGGTCCATTCTTGCATATGCCGGTCCCGGTCCTGCCTGAGGTTCTCCTGGGCAACCGCTTAACTACTGACCGCGGCTGCAGCTCTTGCCTCAGCTTGAGCCACTGTTATCTGATGCATTCTTACTGCGAGCTTTGCTTGCTCGGCCCGATGGGTCTGCTCCCTCAGGATGCTGGCTTGCTTGTCAAAGAGCTGATCCAAGGAGGCTAGGTAAGTAGCCACTTGGTACAGGGGGTCCTTTTCATGGCGGCGCCGTTCCAGGCTTCTCATGCGAGCCTCCCAAACTGGGGTTCTGACGGTCGGAGGAAAGAACCTCATCGGCGTGGGGGCGAGGTGTCCCTCAAAAATTCGGCACAGATAACGTAGCGCCTTCCTGACGACCAAGGGATAGGTGTCTTGGTGCCTAAACCCCATGGCGGTCACTCGCCATGGCTGGATGTCGGGGTAGGGTCACTTTTGGCGATGACCAGGATCACCCTGCAGCGGAGGGTACCATGGTGCTCGTACTCCCTGCTGTAGTACCTTGGGCGTTCCGAAACACCAAGACTCTCCAGGGCATTGATCAAAAGGCTGGGGAAGCCAGGTGCAGCTTGGCAAATGCCCTGGGTCTATCCTTCCTCAGCCATCTGAAAATAAAGATAGGGTAAACAAGCTTTGCACAAATACTTGGGTACAAAGGGGATAGATGGTCCTTATTATTACAACAGGGTGGGGTATATTTTCCATGGATACACGATTATTAGGATAGGGGCTCTAGCTTAGGTGTGCTACTCTCGTATCATGGGAACTCTTCCTCAATCTGGATAGGGTGCTTCTTTGGTGGAAGACACTGCTCCAACACCTCATCTTCGGTCTGAGTACCCTTATCACAATGGGTTTCTTCGGGTTCTTCTAACAACCCCGCTTCTGTCCAGAGCCCCTCATAGTTTTGCCATTGGGTTTGGAGAGGGGCTAGGGAGTTCTCGGCTCGTATGGCTCTTATCCATTATAACTCCATCTCTTGGATTGTCTTTTCTTCCCTGCGGATTTGGTGTTTCAGTTGGTCCAAGCCGGTGAGGTAGATGGATAGGTGGGAGACTGTATCTTCTAGTTCTTCTTCTTCCCTCCCATGTCTTCTCATCTGAGCAATCCATGAGCGTCATCTTCCTTCAGTAGGCGGGAAAAATCCCATAGGAGTCCGCTGAAGATGATGTTTGTAAACCACACGCAGACGTCGCAGGGCTTTTCGGGCGGCCTTTCGGTAAGTGTCTGGGAAGCAAAAGCCAGTGGTGGAGATGAACCAGGGTTCCACGTTAGGATAGTGGGTGCTCTTTTCCACGAAGATCATCATGTCGCACCGAAGGGTACCCCTAGATTCGTACTCCCGGTTGGTGTACTCTGGTGGGTCCACAACTCCGACACGTTCCAGGCTGAGTAGCAATAACTTAGGGAGGCCAGGCTCTGCGGGGCAGACTCTGTAGCTCCATCCGTTGTCAGCCATCTGGAACAGGGCAAAAGCCAATGGTGAGTGTCTGGGTGGTTAAACAGGGAAGGATCTAATGTGGAAAGGCTTGAAAAAGGGGTCTCGATCCTAGGGTCACGTTCTACGGCCAACCTACGGCTCTGATACCACCTAAAGCGTCCCCTCATAAGAGGTGACTTAAATGTGATACAAATATTAGTCCTAGGAGGCTGATAACACATTTATTACATCAGTTGGTATATCACCGTACAACTCTATGCGGTAATGGGCAATGAAGCGCCACTATCGCGAGGACAAGAACTAAAACCCAAACAAGAACGTGAATTATGTAGAGGTCATCAGAGTCTTGCACCATACAAAGCTTCCTGCGGGTGACCCGAACCACAGGCAAGGTTGGGTACAGAACGGAACCCCTACTCAACGTCCTCGGGAATAAATTCTAGATTCTCCTCTGTAAAAATTAAGCAAAGGTGAGTACAATGTACTCAGCAAGTCCAACCCCACCCACGGAGGGGGATAACACAGAGTTTATACACATGATTACTCAAAGATAAGGCTATCGGTTAATTTGTGGTAAAGCTAATTTTATGCAAGGGTTTATTTTGAAAGAAGAGTTTATACAATGTACTCAGCAAGTCCATCCCCAGAAGGAACGCTAGTTATGTGAGCAAACCATAACCTGCTCAATACCATGAGCACGACTATTCGAATAGGTTTTATCCCTGTAGTGGTGTGGAACTTTACCCACAAGCGGGGTACCAAGGCACGACCACCTTAGTGTTGGTGCAGATCCCAACAAAGCCATTACCCACCTTAGCTAGACCTGACTAGCCAACATGGAATCCACCAAGGGGCCATTGACCTATCACTGAGGTTTAACCGGGGCATAAGTCACCACGATCTTATTCCTTCTCCTTGATCACCCGTTGCTCTCAGCTCTCCTGATGGCTATCAGACTAACTAGTGGGGTTTATGCTAAGCCATTGCCACACACAACGGTCAAGTGGTTTGCACGATAGTTGAGTTAGGCAAGATGACACATCAACTCGGTCGTTAATTGTGACAAGATGGATATCTCCCAACCTTCTTGCTCAATCACAAAGGTATGAGCACACCTTTTGGCAATTCACATAGAAGTGCCATCCACCTCATCTAAGCGCATCTTTCTTTTAGTTTCCATAAATTCCACATTTTCCCTTCCCACACACTCACACATTTTTATTTTATAAAACAAGTTGTACCATGCTTGATGTGCTGTAATACAAGGTCTTAAGCATTCTAGCAGCGATTAACATCCAAATAGAATAAATCATATTTACACATCAATCTAGGTGGTCAAGGAATGGTTATAACAAGTCAAGGGGTGTCTATCCAACCATGTTTTAGCAGTAAAAGCATATGTAGTTTTGTAAAATAGGCCAATTGGTTGTGTTTATAAAACTGGGACAAACTATGCATCAAAGGATGAGATTGACCTTACTGTCTTCGAAACCTTCCGGGAGTTCTTGCTCGCGGTACTCATTCTCGGGCTTCGGGTCGCAGTACTGCTCTGTGTACTCCTCGTTGGATTCTCCCTCGTTCACACCGTGATCTACGACGCACACAAACAAGCACACAATAAAGAAAAAGAAATAAAGATCTTACCGTTGAGCTCGAATCATTAAAAATGAAGATATGAAGATAGGAAGAATATTTTTGGAAGATTTTTCTAATGGCATGGCTGAAATTATATTAGAAATGACTTGGTCGAATTTCAGGTCAATCGGAGGGTTTTTGGCACATGAAATGATAGGTTAAAGAGGGGTTTAGGGGTTAAACTGGAAATTCAGGGACCTATTTGTAATTATTTCTAAGAGGGAAAGGACTTGGTCGCAATTTCTAGGAATATCTGGGCTGAAGTAGAAAGGGAAGGGGTCTATATATAAATGTTTTTGTGTAGTGGAAGGGTTTATTTTGAAAAAGGAAGAATAGGAGGGGCTTTCTTGGAAAAGGTTATAGAGAGGAGGGGGGTTCTTAAAGAAAAGGAAGGAAGGGAGGGGCCTTTGGGCAAAAGTGCCCTTTCTTCCTCCTCTCTCCCGTGAAACAGAGGACGGGGAGGCAGGGCGCCGGCGGCAGCCCATGCCGGCCGGGGATGGGGGCAGAAGCGAGAGGGGGCCGAGGTGGTTTGATTCCCCTTCTTACCCTGAGCTGGGACGGAGCGAGGCGGCCTGCCCACGGTGGTGGGCGGAGGTGGCCAGCGGCGGCTCTGCGGGCCATGGAGCGGGAGCTGCGGTGGTGGGCGAGGCTGTAGGGGTCGAGGGTGCGGTGGTGGGCCTATTTATAGGCGAGGAGAGGCGGTGGAGTGGAGGGGCAGCGGTGGCCGGCCGGCTAGCATCTCAGGCGGCCATTAATGGCGCCCAGCGTCGCGGAGTGGCGGAATGAGCAGTGAGGCAGCACAGGGCGACGGCACGGGTCGGGCAGGGGCCGAGCGGCTCGGCGAGCATCCCGGGCGTGTGGAGCGCGTGGGCGCACAGGGGCGCACGTGCAGCGCGTAAGCAAGGAGCAGGAGGGAAAAAGAGGAGAAGGAAGAAAGGAGAAGGGAAAAACAAAAGGAGAAAAAGAAAAGGAGAAAGGGAAAAA
>NC_053152.1:16043390-16145203 GCF_016808335.1 Panicum virgatum
TAAAAAGAGTCATGAAAGGCCAACACGTTGAGTTGGCCAGTAAAAAAAAATCATCATGACAGGCCAACACTTGAGTTGGCTAGTGAAATATGAAAACAAACAGCCGATGTGTGACCATCGACTTAAGTTTTTAAAAGGACAGTTACAAATCTCAAGTTAACAGGCGATACTAATTCTCTCTTGAGCCTATCTATTGGTTCAGGAACTCTTCTATGGCATGGATGGCTTCAGTTCGGACAGAGTCTGCTCGTGCTATAATTGCTTCGTCATTCTTGTCGTCGCCTGTAACTATCTACCGACTCAAGGTGCTGATCTCTGCAAACTCTGTTTGTATCTGCTTGGATATTTCCTGGGTTTCTTGCTTAGAGTTTGCGATGGAGGTTTCCTTGGCCTGGATAAGTTCTTTGGTGCTGCGGACCTTTTCTTCGAGTTCCGCCAGTTCTTTCTTCAGGAGGTTGAGTCGGTTCGTGTTGGCAGACACGTCAGCTTTGATATCTAGAGTTGCTTTCTTCTGGTGAGGGCCTGGCACTTTTGGGTAATGTCAGCTTCAGAGAAGTTTGGGAACGACGTGCTTTCATCCTTCGTTGTGCTTTACTGACTTCTATCCGAAAAGAATGGGAGGTTGCTGGCTGACCAGAGCTTGATTTGCAATGGTTCCGGGAGTTGGGGGTTCTATTTGCTCAAAGATGTTCTTTATGTTGCTGGAATCATCGACCAGAGTGGTAATTGGAGCAGATAGAAAGTCCCTGATGAGTCGAAGCTGATGTGACAAGTTAGCCGATTGCTGCAGAGATAATGCTTCTGTTCCAGGGGCAATCAGGCCCATTGATGCTGGGTCGAAGGAGAGTAAACCTGAAATGTCAAAGCTCTATGGACATCTCTGGAGTTAGAACAATATACATTTATGAAGTTATCGGCTAGTTCAGAATTGGTTTTTATGAGGTTACCTGTTTTGAAGAAGAAGTGGTTGGTCGGTTCGGGAAGCAATCGTCCTATCAGAGCTGGTGTTAGCGTCAAGAACCTCGACTGTATCAGCTTGTTCTTCGCTTGTATCCATCAGTGCATCGGAAGTTGCAGTCGTCTCATGTTGATTCAGGCCTTCTACATTGGAGGTTTCTTCAGCTGCATCCTGGAAATAGAATTATAGTCAACCAGAGCATATATGTCTAAAATAAAGAAGAAGGCTTTGAAAGAAGAGTTACCTGGTTGGTGTTGAAATCTGATGGACTCGGAGATGCTGGTGCTGGTTTCTTGATCACTCGCCTTGTGATCATCTTCCTTTTCTTGGTCAAGACTCGGGGGGGGCAGCTACTGCAGAGGCTTGTCTTCGCTTGAAAGCTGACTGGAGCAAGTCTGGCTGAATAGACATTATCACTTTCTTCATTGGTGGTGATCCTTTGCAGAAAAGTACATCAGGAGCAATTGGAAGAAAGTGAAATAGCTCCCTAGTATTGGTCGTGGGTTCTGGACCATCTTGTTGCTGCTGACAGGATGAGCAGGGTTAAGCCAAGAGAAAGGAGTAGAGGATTTAAAAGGATGGATGCATAAAATCAGTACCTCTTCCTTGGGGATTACATATTCAGGATCGATTTGCTGCAGTCGAGGACCTAGAGCTTTTCGGAAAACATGAGTTTTCCACATGTTCCACCAAGTATCAAAGCCGATTGATGTGGAAGTGAAAAACAGATCGGCTGGTATTGAAATGTGGAGGTTGTCAATCATGCTGTAGCATCTCGAGCTGGTGAGACCATCAGGCAGATCGGCTCTACTCTCCACCAAGTGGTAAATATGGAAGTGGGAGGGACCTGTCCTAGGCCAAATTGCCGAGCTGCTATGACTGACTGGTAAGATTCATAGCCTGGCTTAATAATTCTGTTAGAAGTACTAATGCCAACGGGGAGGAAGCCAGGTCGAATCATCAATGAATACAGATGCCGAGTGCTGTCGTCATCGGCAAAGTTATCTAATCTGAAGGCAGTTGGGTTCTCAAAGGATTCAGATTCAGTAAACGGAAGGTAGAGAGGATTATCTAGTCCTTTGTAGAAGACCCTGAACCAATTTGCTGCATCTGCCGAATTCAGTTTACTGCCAGGGAGACTGAATAAAGCTTGGCCATAACTAGTACATCTGATTGGATTGCCATTTTCATCAGGAAAGGAGTTCTTGGTTAGGCTTTGGAAGTTGGGAATATGGTGCTGGAAGTACAGTTGTGCCCACAGCTGGATGAACCACCAAGGGCCTCCAGTTCTCAGTTCTTGTGGTTGAGCAAGTTAGATGTCATCAGATGGAGATATCTGTATGTTTCTCCAAGAAAGAGTTTGCCTAGGCCGGTGTGATTACCATGGGCCAGGTGGTAGACCAAAGGGAGATAGTTCTTGGTCGGAGCTAAGGAAGGGCCACAGAAGATGAAGTGCTCTAGCCAAAGATTTAAGAAGGCTGTGTGTTCCTTCTCAGTCACTGGACCTTTTGTTTTCATGTACTGATTCACGTAAGTACCCCAATTTGTGCAGTTGACTTTGGAAGAGAGCTTGAAGGGAACTTCTGCCATTTTGTGAGCAGCAGGATTGGGGGAATTAATGTCTAGTCCGGTGATCATGACAACATCTAGCAGAGTGGGAGTCATGGGTCCATGACCAAAAAGGAAACAATTCAGAGCATCAGACCAGAAATAGCCGATGGTCTTCAGAAGATTTTCATCTTTGTCAAGGGGTGACAGTGATAAGCTAAGTGCATCGGCTATGTTTAAATCTTGCCACAAGGGCATGTGAGCTTTTGCTACTCTGGTGTACCATGTTATCCAGCTTTCAGGTGGATTAGGGCCAGGCTCTTAAGCAGTCGGCCCAGAGGTTCAAATCGATGTTTTGACTCACAAAAGGAATCCTATTTGCTTCACAAGAGATCAAATCTGTGGGGTTTTCATGAGTTTGTGGGCCAAGACAGAAAGATTTTGGATTAGAAGGATGCGGCAAAAGGATGTCTGATACCTGAAGTTCAGAAGTTCAGAAATATGTGTATGGTGTCATGTTTCAGAGTTTCAGTTTCAGAAACTTGGTAAGCTGAAGAAAACTGAAAGATTAGGCCGTATATTACCTTCAGGCCGTGGATTGCCGCATCGTGGACTGCAGAGCTTGTCGTTTGAGCTGTAGAATCTGCCATGGTCAGATCTATTGACTTAGGGTTTGATTGTTGGAGATTCTGGTTCGAATTCCGGCTGCCTGGAGAGTTCTTGCTCGGATTTGTAGAGCTTGGTTTTCGAATCACACTCGAGTTTGAGGGTTCGTCGAGTTCGGTTCAGACTGGAAGTGTTATTCTTCTGCGGGTTGCTTCTAGTTTGAATTTCGTCGGCTCTTGGATATTTATAGAAACCTGATGCGTTGCCATCGGCTTTTTGGAAGGTAAATGAAGACACACAAAATTGAAGAAATTCGATTTCATTAAAGGAAAGTTCATTACAAGGAAAGCCGATTTTACAAAAGGAATTAATCCTTCGGCTTTGTGATTCTACCCCTACGATACTACTACTACTACTGTTTGTAGGTACCTAGTACCTACGACGCTTGGGGCTTCGGGCCGGTACATCCCCGCTGCCATCGTCGTCGCTGCCGTCGTCGTCGTCGCTGCTGAAGGTGCTGCTGCCGCCTTCAGACCCGGAGTCGCTCCAGCCGTCGTCGTCGCCGCTGTTCTCCTCCTCAGTATCCTCCTCGGAGGACCCGAGGAACCGGAAGGGCTTTCCGCCCATCGGCTCGTCGTCATCGGAGGGGGAGTCGATCTCCTCTTCCGAGGAAGAGTCGACTCCGTCCGAAGAGGGGTCTTCTTCTTCGTTCTTCTCCGACTCCTCTTGGAACAGGAGCCGGAGGTCTTCTCCTTCAGTCATGGGCTCGACCTCCTCAGAGGCGACCCCGAAATCGAACTCCTCTGCATCCCAGTGCAGAGGAGCCAGCGCCTCATAGGCTGCTGTCGGGTCCCACTCAGGGGTCGGCTCTCGGCTCTCTGGGATAGAGTCGATGGAGGAGGCCGAGAGGGAAGAAGAAGAAGGGGGAGAGGAGGAGGAAGAAGAGGAGTCTCCAAAGGAGTTGGAGCCGGAAGAAGAAGAAATCGCCATTGCTAGTGGTGAAAGATTGGGGTTTCTGCGCTACTGGTTTTGGGAAGAAGAAGGAATTTTGCTGTGGAGAAGAGCCGATTCGGGTGAGATTAAATAGTGAAAAGGTGGAAGATGGATCGGCAGTTTTCACATTCTACGAGGAGCCAGTTGCAGAGACGTTGCGTCTTCCTTGGTGGTTACAGTATGTTTAATGAGCATTAACGGGAAGATGAGGCGACGGATTGGTTTTGGAACTATCATTGCCAAAACCAGGGGGGCATGTGTTATCGCCATAAATTAACAGGGTTAATTTATGGGCCGACATCAAGATGGGCTTAAAGCAGAAGACTAAAGAAGGCTTGTAAATCGGCTCCTGCGTGAGCATATGGGCCACATTGGCCGTGTATCCTTAGATTTAGTTTAAGATTAGAGATAGAGTCCAATCAGGACAAGATTAGTTTAGATTGTTTTCCAAGTCTCCGGACTATAAATATGTACCCTTCGTTATTCATGAAAGAGGGCGTCATCACGACTCACAAACAACAACTCTCGGCGCATCGCCACCCCTAACCCTAGGGTTTCATCCAAGTAAGTGCCATGCTGCCCTGATCGCTTCTTGCGATCAGGGCAGTATTGTTCTTGCTTTTACCTTGGTATTACTCGTACTGAAGCGTTTTTGATGGCGAGTAGTACTAGTTATCTTGATGTTCGTAGCATGGCTATTAGTAGATCCATTGTGCTTTGTTGCTTATCATCTACGAATATCATGTTGTCTCTGTGCAATCACGTTCCGATCTCACGCTAGTTCTTATTGCATAGAATTAGTCGCACAGGGGCAACACCCTGCTTCTTTCATATTTAGTAGATCCAATCTGTTGTGGTTTGCTCTTATCTTAAGAGTTGGCATAATATCTGCTAGGTTAGGCCTTGCAAACGGATTGGATGATCCGGTGGCATAGTAGATGCTTTATCTTAGCCTTGATAGGGATTGTTCCGGGAATCGGCTCTTGCTAGTTCTTAGGCCTCTGTTTTAGGTTGTGGTTTAGTTGTCTGTTACGTTCGCTAGGCCTAGTCACGTGTAAGATGTTCCGATCTAGCAGTGAAGCTGTTACCATCGTGGGTTAGATCAATTAGATTTGACTGAAGCAGTTTTATAGTAATTTGCTCTATTTATCATATCCGGATACAATCAGATCCCGTCTGACACCGGGACTCGATCGGCTCTTCAAAGCCGATGCAAGAGTCATCCCGGGGAGCCGACCACAGCTCGGACTTACGTTTACACGTGTCTTTGCATGCAGGAAACTGTTCGGAGTACGTCTGCACCCTCCTGATCGGGTATAGGTCTGGTGGCACGCCCGGTTTTCCACAAAACCTCCGGGCGCGTGACGGAAATTGCGGGCCGTCGATGAGGGAGCAGTGCCTCTAGCGCCCTAGCAACCTCCCGGCTCTTCGTGTTGCCCGTCGTTGCTCGCCGGTGTGTTTCGGATGACAACAGCGCGGTAGCTACCTCGGCGTGGAGGTGCTGCCCTCGCGCGGCGGCGGCCTCAGTGGCGGGCGTGCTCCGTCCGTGCGACGGCGACCTAGGAGAGGTGGTCGCCTGGCAGCAGTGTTCGGCTCGCTCAGCAATGCCCGCGTGGTGACGGCGACAGGCAGTCTGGGAGGCGAGGTTGGTGGTGGTGGTGGCCCTGGCTGGCAGTGAACTGGGCTTGTGGCGGCTGCGGGCAGTTGGGTGCCGGGAGAAATCCTGCTCGGCGGACGCTGAGCTGACAAAGGCGACGCCTTGGGCTTCGTATTCCTGCTGAGGACTTTGTCAAGGCACCCCTCCTTGCTTCCATGGTGGATTCTCCGGGTGAAAACCTTGCCCAGCTCGGGCGGGTGGCGTTGGCGCAGCTTTGCGTCATGTTCTTCTTGAAGACGCCGCCTTTGGAGTTCCCCTTCTTCCAAGTGTGTTGGAGCCTTCACTTGTTGGTTTGGCGGCGAGCGGTCACGCATAGCGTCGGCCGTGTCGGTGCTAAACCCCAACCATGGTCAACGGGTCATGTGGAACTGTGGGCGGACACCAAGTCTTGGACTCGAGGGGTGGGTGTACGCGGTGGCGGATGGCGGCCAAGAAGTGGACGTTGCCGTAGTGTGGTGAGGGCAGGACCTCCGCTTGGCATTGAGGGCGACGGTTTGGCCGGACCGTGCGCTAGAGGAGACCACGAAGTTGGCAGAGGCCGGCGTGGTAGGAGGTGGCCAGCGGTGGTCTTTTTGGTTGCCGGAGGCCCTATGCGACATTGCTGCTTCTTGACGAGATGGCTGGGTGGCTTGGGCTCCAAAAGTGTTCTATCAGATCTAGTGGACGTTGTGCGGCAGCTGGATGGCTTGCAGCAGCTATTCAACTATCGATTTGACAGCTTGCAGCGACCTATGGCGGCCAGCCTTGCTCGGCGGGTGTTGGTCCAGTGTAGGGCAACTTTGTGAGGAGACGCAAGCGGACTCGATGGTCTGGTAGCTACACAGCTTGCAGCGGACCATGGCAGCTAACCCTGTATAACAGTGGCTAGTCCGGTGTGGGGCATCGTCAGCAACAACGGCGCTGGCGGTGACAATGGTTTATCCTCTGTGGGCCTTCTCCATGGTGATGGTGGTGCGTTTCTGGTGCTCGAGCATTGGCGACGTGAAGTGTTTCCGGTGGGATGCTTCCCCAATCCAACCTTCTGGGGCTGTATGTGTGTTGCGGTGTTGATGTCCCAATCCGACCCGCTAGTTGCTAGTTATTTTTCTCTACTTTCTCTTTGTTTTGCCTGATTATGGCCTCCCAGAGTCATAATCTTGTATTTTTCTGCTATATTACTATATAAATTTTGCTATGCATCTAGACATAACATATATATATCTAATTGCATAAAACTTATGCATCTAAAAAATCAAAATATCTAATAATTTAGAATGGAGAGAGTACTTTAAAAAATTATATTTATGCATTACCAATGTTAAGAAACACAGAGAGAAAGAGAGAGAGCAAGAAGAGGAGAATATTTGTGGTATGGCAAAATCCCATCCTCGCTGATTAGTTGGTAGGACGAGTAGTATGAGCCAAATAAACCAGCTCATCAGTCACCTCACCTTTCAATCACTCCAAACGGAGTAGTTTGGTTTGGGCGCGAAAAAAATTTGGTGAAACTTTTCAGCATTTTGATCACTAATTAGAGATATTAAATGAAATCTAATTACAGAACCGCTTCCACAATCATGGTACTGTAGCAGTTACCGTATTTAACGAGACCTTTGATTGTACGATTAGAAAATGATTAGAGCATCATTATTGTAATATTACTGCATCTAAACATGAACTAATTAAGCTTATTAGATTCGACTCGCAAACTTGCATCTATCTGTGAAAATTTTTACAAATAAATTTCATTTAATACGCTATACATGTAACATTCCTTGGTGAAAAATATCGCGGTTTTTAGCCAAACATGACCAAATCCACTATCCAGAGCCCGAATGACCTCCCTGCAACAGTAACCTGAGAATTCGTAACCTGACCGGCGGGTGCCCAGTTGTTTTCCCAGATCCGCGCGCATCCCACCGGAAGCAAGCCGCGATCCCCTGCCACATGCGCCGCCTGACACCGCAATCTTGTCCTGCCCTAATCGTCGCCAATTTAGTAACCAATTACCGACGCTAATCGCCAACGTCACCCACTGATCACTGCAGCTCGATCGCTTCATCTTGATGGATGGATGCAGCCGGTGAAGGAGTGGGGATGAGCAGAGCAGCGGAGTGACAAGGGCGGGCGGTTGAGCTGAGCAGCCAGAGGCCAGAGCATGCCACTCACCAAATCCACCACCTGACGCGGCCACACCTGTCCCGGCTCCCGCCTTACCATGTCCCCCCACCTGCCGCTCCCCCTCCCCCGCTCCCGCCCCGCACGCCGCTGCGCGCTCCCATGCCGCCGCCGCAGCGCCGGTTGCTCCATGGCTTCCTCTCCGTGTTCCTCCTCCTGCCCCTGCTCGCTCGGTGGCGGCCCGCGGCGGCGTCCGCGCTCTCGACCTTCGCGCTGGCACGGGCGGGCGACGCGACCATAGTGTGCGGCCTCCTGCCGTCGCCGTCCTCGCCGCTGCTGGCGGACCTCAACTGCACGGCGGCGGGCGGCGACCACGCGCGCCAGGAGACTTACCCGTCGTCGCACCCCTTCGCGGCGCTGGCGGGCGGGGAGGACTTCCTCTGCGCCGTGGGGCCGTCCGGGGAGCGCGCCGACGCCGTCGACATGCGCTGGTGGGACCTGTCGCCCGGCGCCGGCGGCCGGGCCAAGCGGGTCTACTCCGGCCCGCCGCTCCGCGCGCTGGCCGCCGGGGAGTACCGCGTCTGCGGGGTGCTCCGCAGCGGGGAGCTCCACTGCTGGCGGTGGCGCGGGCTCGGCATCCCCGGGGACCTCCGCTTCGTCGCCGCGGCCGTCGGGGACGGCTTCGTGTGCGGCATCCTCCGGGACGCGGCGTCCATCCGCTGCTTCGGGAACGACACGGCGGACCCGGCCGTCGCCGGAGCGCCGGCGGGCGGGAGCTACGACGTGGTGACGGCCTGCGGCACCCGCGCGTGCGCGCTCTCCACGGCGGGGGCGCTCACGTGCTGGGGCCGCGGGAGGCCGGGCCTCGCGGGCGGCGGCGCGGCCGCCGGGTACGCCGCGCTGGCATTGGGCGAGGACGGCGTCTGCGGCCTGCGCACCAACGGCACCATCCGCTGCTTCGGCCGCGGCGTCGCCTCGCCGCCGGGCAGCCTCGCCGGCGCGCAGTACCTCGACGTCAAGGCGCAGGGCAAGGCGTTCTGCGGCGTCCTCATGGCCAACTACTCCCTCGTCTGCTGGGGCGGCCGCGAGTTCAACGACACCAACCGCCTCGTCTTCCGCCGCGTCATGCCGGGCCCCTGCGCGCCCATGTCCTCCTGCAAATGCGGCGTCCTCGCGGGCTCCGCCAACATCTGCCCCGCCGGGAGCTGCGTCTGCATGGACTGCGCCTTCCAGTTCAACCTCGCCGTGCCCAACGCGTCGCAGGGTGGCCGGAGCAGGAGGGCCGTGTGGATCGCCGTCGCGGCGGGGGCGGCTGGTCTCCTCGCGCTCCTGGTGGCATTGCAGTTCGCGGTGCTCCTTTGGTGCCGCCGCCGCCGCCGCCGCCGCCGCCGCAGGAACGAGCAGGATGCCGCCGGCAACGTGCAGCAGTCGCTGATCCCGCCGCGGCTCGGGTCCAGCAGGAGCAAGGGCCCGGGCAGCGTGGTGGAGCACTTCACGCTGGAGATGCTCCACGCCGCGACGGACGGCTTCTCCGACGAGTCCCGGATCGGGACGGGGAGCTTCGGGTCCGTGTACCGCGGCACGCTCTCCGACGGGCGCGAGGTGGCGATCAAGCGCGCCGAGGACTCGGCCAAGGCGTCGAGCTCGGCGGCGCGCCCGGCGCGGCGGCGCGACCGCGAGACGGCGTTCAACTCGGAGCTGACCGCGCTGGCCCGCGCCAACCACAAGAACATCGTGTGCCTGCTGGGCTGCTGCGCCGACTCCGGCGAGCGCGTGCTTGTGTACGAGTTCATGGCGAACGGCACGCTGCACGACCAGCTCCACAGCCGCACCCCCATGGCCCCCGCCGTGGCGTCGTGGCGCGGCCGCCTCACCATCGCGCTCGACGCCGCGCGGGGCATCGAGTACATGCACGTCTACGCCGTGCCGCCGATCATCCACCGCGACGTCAAGTCCGCCAACATCCTGCTCGACGACGCGTGGACGGCCAAGATCGCCGACTTCGGGCTGTCCTCCGTGCTGGACCCCGCCGCCGGCGCCTGCGGCGACGGCAGCGGCACCCCGCGGGAGCCGCTCTACACCGGCGGCACGGTGGGGTACATGGACCCGGAGTACTACCGGCTGCAGCACCTGACGGACAAGAGCGACGTGTACAGCTTTGGCGTGGTGCTGCTGGAGCTCATGTCCGGGTGCCGCGTCGTGCAGCGCTACGCCGAGAGCGTGACGCCCAAGAACGTCGTCGAGTTCGCCGTGCCGCACATCCTCGCCGACGACGTCGCGCGGGTCCTCGACCCGCGCCTGCCGCCGCCCACGCCCGACGAGGCCGAGGCGCTGGCCTACGTGGGCTACCTCGCGGCCGACTGCGTGGGCCCCATTGGGTGCGACCGCCCGTCCATGACCGAGGTCGTGGACGCCCTGGAGCGCGCCCTCGCCGCCTGCGGCGCGGCCCCGCTCTCCCGCGCCGGCACCGGCCGCCGCCCCGTGCTCTCCCGCTCCGGCACCGACCAGTTCGACCTCACCGACACCGACTAGCCCGCCGCCGCCGCCGTCGCCATTGCTGACGGAACGCAGCCGTTCGCGTCGCGTCATCGGGCACTTCACGCGCCCTAGTGCCCGCCAACTGCAAACCGACGCACGCGCGTCGCCATTGGGGACACCAGATCGTCCTGTCCCTGGGCCATGGCTTCTCCATTGACAAGAAAAAAAAGGAAAAAGGCAATCAAGCAACAGGGGAATCAGAAGCCACAGATCCGACGCCGACATCTTCCCCGGCGCCGCTGCGAAATCAACGGTCTGATTTCTTCTTCGTGGGACAAACCTTGGTCCGATTGACTCGCGAACAACCTCTCCACAGCGACGCGGCACCGGATCCGGCATGGCCGTCGTGCGGGTGAAACGAATTGACGGGACCCGGCACGACGACGGGAAAGATCATTCTTTCTTTCTTTCTCTCCCCTTTTCTTCTCCCTTGGTGTATTCGTTGTGTCTCTGCTTTCGGCATTTCCCTCTCCGGCGGTTTCCAGATTCTTTACCAATGTGAATAGATAGATCAGTGACAGAGATTGAGAAAATAGGATCACGATTTACAATTGCTTCAATTTTTTTCCCCAATGAAGATTACTAGGACTTGTTCATGTCCGTTATTCATTGAACGGAATTTTTTCTTCCGCTTGCAACAGAATGAACAGCATGCACTGTATAAACACCAAGGCTCAGATATATTTAAAAACATGTGAATTGGTTGATTGAATGATTGCATCCTTGAAAGGGTTAGTGATGTTGACATGGTTGATGGTTCGTTATGTGCATTGCTGCGGCCAAAAGGATCAAAAGGGATCTTTTCCTGCATCCAGTGCTTGCTCATCTTTCTTGCTTTCCTGCAAACGCTTTCACTTGTGCAAATCTGAAGTTGTTAATCGCCTTGTCAGTTCAGGATTCAGCTCGGAGTGGGGGAGCACTGCATCCATCACCTTTTGGGCAGGCACATGAACTGCAGTTGCTTTTTGGAACATGGTAGCAACGGGGCTAGTAGCTAATAACCGGTTTCCAATTCAGAACAGAGGAATTCTTTTTCCTTCGCCATTAGTTCTGCCTACCTAATAGCTAGGATTCGATTTAACGCATAGGCTGAAATGTAAAAATGGCTATGAAGTATGAAAGTATCTAGGCTTTGGGATATATGCATATGGAATACTAGCTAGGATCCCGGATTTTATGGATAGAGTAGGATGGATATTGTATTATACTAGACAGAGAATTTATCCACGAATTGAGCAGCTAAGCCAGTCTTGGGGTAAAAGTACATTGCTGAACATCAGCGGGTCTCATAGATCGCCTCATGCGAGTTCATATAGGATTTTTAATTAGGTGGTGGAGAGAGAGGGGAGAGAGAACAAAGTGGTTGTTTTGCGAGACAACCGCCTCAAGACTAAAATTTAGAACTATGTGATGATTTTTTCTCAATATTGTACGAGTTGTTACACTACAAGAAAAAACCTCTATAGATACGCTTTAATTTTGTCATAGCTATGCTTTACTTCATCTCTAATGGAGTGTAGATATGTTTTAGCAAAGTGTATCTGCAGTGTCTCCGCATGGACCGTGTCAAGATTTGTAGAGACGCTTGTTTAAACATGTCTAGAAATGATGAGACGCTTTGTAGCTACACTAGATGTGTGTCTACACATATAAACATGTTTTAGTACATGCATTTACATTGCGCATCTACCAATGTAGACACATTATGTAGTGACATTCTATTGCGTGCTAAGAAACATAGATGTGCTTTTAGAACTGTGTTTACATCCGTATCTACTTATGTAGAGACGTTGTGCTTGAGTGTTTAGAAATAGTGGTCCACGCTAATACATTGGCATATTGTGCTCGTATTAAAAATGAATATACCCTCAAACAATTTTTGACAAACATGGAGATTTGCAATAAATATTTCAGTATAGGTCCACAAAACATAAGGCCATTGCAGTCACTAGAGGCAATAAACTTGTATTACGAACAAGTGCATTTAATACAATCAAACATCCATCGAAATAAAGTATATACACAGTCATTTTAGGCTTGCATGATTTGTCAAGCAGCATAAATCTATCTAGAAACTATCCCTAGGTATGCATGAGTTTTCTTTACACAGAAAACAGTATAATAGCTGATCGACCATCTTCAGTCCATGAGATCTTTTGTCTGCAAAGTAAGAGAAAAAGGAGAGGAGATTATAACAATTTAAAGTGACGAAGAATCAAGCATAATAGGTTGTGGGAACAACCGAAGAATGCAAATCACCAAGTTGTCATGCACGTCTTGGAGTTGAGATCTTAGGCCTTCTCACCTAAAAAATATGGAACCATTGAAATCAGTAACAAGATTTAGTAAAATTAATCAACTGGAGTGTACTTGATCAGTATGGAAATAAGCTTACACGTGATTTTGGCCAAGCAATAACATAGCCTATGGCATCTCTTACTGTGTGAATATTTTCAAATGGTCTAGGCAAATTCTCATCCCCAATGTCACTGACAACATGAACAGTAACAGCGACATATTCATTTCCAAGCATGTTTCCACCGACCACATGTGTGCTATCGGTAGCCACTAAATTTCCTTTGGCCACAGCTTTGTTTTCATGCCTCATTGACATCAAATAGACTTGCTTTTGTTCCTACCATATTGGAGACATTGCATTCTATTATTTATCTGAACATGTAACCACATTTGTTTAAAATAATAACAATGCAAATAGAATCATATGGATACTGGCCGACTATGATCCGCTACTTTTTTTGTTTTGAGATCCCTGTAATAGAAATGAATCATCAACATGTAATTTTGTTGTCCATAGGAAGCTGTACTGTCAAGTTACTTCAAGTCATGCTCTGGACATACCTGTACTAGTTTTGTTAGGTACTCACGACGTAAAGCTAAACCTGCATAGCTCTTATTTCCTGTACTACGATTCTCAATATACACAGGCTGCAATTAATGTTCAGATCAGTTGCATGCTTTAAAAAGTATTGTAAAAAGTTATTGGCATGGTCTATACTATGATAGAATATGTGCTAACATACCCTTGCAGCCATGCTCTCATGTGAAGATGAATTAGCATAACTCTTGTTGGTTTTAGTGGCTTCAATATTACTCTGCAAACATGATGGTTGCATGTTGTAATTAACCATGATAGTTTCAAAACAATTAACAAGATCTTACATTTGATAGTTGTGGATAAAATACTAAATGAATTAGACACTGCATCACCTGCACAGTAGTTTTGGGAGGCTGAGCATTAGCACTGGATACTTCATGGTTGTCATTAGAATCATGCTCATCACTATCATTAGAATCAGACTAGTTATCATTGTCACGCAGTCTTTCAACCTAAAAAAATAGGGCACATCACTTAAAAAATAAGAATAAAGACAACACATGAAACATGGCACATAGTGCATAAATATATCTCAGTCATCTCTTCCAAAGGAAAGACATGGCACAGGTGCTTACATTATCATTTTTTGATGCCACCATTTTGGTTATCCAATCCTCTCCAGGAAACTTTTGTTTCAAGAATGCATCTATGCGGTCCACCTTATCACTCATGTGTTCCATCTGATTTTTCACTCCTTTTTATTTCGGAGTGATTGACTTCATTCACAGATTGCCTGATAAAAGCTAGACCTTGAGAGACCTTTATGTGGCTCCAATACTTATCATCATAGTACCCACGTGGTTTTGATTCCTTAGCAATGACATTATCAAACACCTCATCATAATCTTCAGCTGAAATATTGCCATTGTTCTGCTCTTTCCGTTTTGCTAGTTCTTCAAAAGAGGTATCCTGTTGAACATGAGGACATTGTGCATGAGCTCCACATTTTGATATGCATGCTTTGAAAACAAAAATGCTAGAGAGCCCTAAAGAAGAGTTAATGGGGATAGTAAGACATAGCAGCAGCTAGCAGCCAAGGCAACCTATAAATTAGATGGCTAATGCGAGTTTGCAGGACTATGGGGAGGCATGTGTGTAGTAACTGGTCAACTAATAGTTTGTGCTATCTTTAGTAATCCGTCTTGAAATGAGCATATGCAGAGGCATTAAATTACAAAATTAATTTTAGATTCAATGCAGATAATAAGAAAGGAAAAATACTATTACTATCTGCACATTGCGATTAGCATATCTGCCATCCTTTTTCATATGAGCTTTATCCCATAACTCAATCCTGTGGACCCTTCCTTTCTTTTGTTCTTCCTACAAAACATGGTAAGATGAAGTTCCAATAATTGTCAATTAGAAGACCCTCTTAAATTGTCATATAACAACAAAATTTACAAGAGAGCAGGTATCACCATCTCCTTTTTCAGCCTAGCATGGCTTTTTCTTCCAGTTGTGTGTGGATTCTTCTGTTCATTTGTGCACCGAGAGTTCTTTGCACATAATCGCTACAAATATAGTAAACTAAATCTGTAATTTCTATATCACATGTATTGGAACACAATATAAATGGTAGATATTGAGGCTCACCATATGTTTTTCTTCACACCATATTCCAACAAGAGCACTCCATTGATGTTCATTGACATCTTCTGGCTTATCTTTCATTATTTCATCCAGGGACCTTTCTTGTGGATTGAAGTATTGTTTCCTCAACTTAGATTTGAATGCTCTCCATCTATTGTTAACAGTTCGTAGGATCCAGTCCCTCGTAAGTTGTATTGTTTCAGCAGGATAGATAAATTTCTCCTTCAATAGAAATAGCAAAATGTTAGCACGTAGCACCCATATCAAACATAAGAATCACATTGGCAATAGGGATTTACCTCAACATCTCTAATTATGCTCTGCTTATAACCACAATAGTTTACTGTCCCATCTTTCAATGTGCAATGGTGCAAAGTTTGGTTTCATTGCCAGGTCTCCAAGGTACTGACCAAAAATAGAAGCTGATCTTTCATTTGGCACCCCATTTTCATCAGTCCCCACCATTACCTTTCCTCCACGTGACCGCAACAAATCTGAAACTCTAAAATCCCCTAGAATTTGTCGCACCTCTCCATTTGGCCCTAATGCATGGAACATAATATGATCCTTAAATGTTAAACATCAAGGAAAGATAGTTGTGTGCAACAAAATATGTCAAACTTACAGATCATCTTAATAGGCCTTGCAGGTGGCTTAGGCAACCCAGGTAAAGCATTATCAACCACTGGAGGTCCCTGTAAATTGTCCTCGTTGACATGCTCATTGCAGGCATTATTCCCTTGCATGAGTACTGCAGCATCAAGGTTCAAGTTTCGAACTCGTAGAGGCCCTCTCGCCATAATTTCTTTGGTAAAGAAAAACAATAGGAATCAATAGTGGATTAATGATAGTAGAACTTGTACCCTGCCAAAGGACTGTTAAACACCTTGGTTACAAAATTTCAATCATAACTAAGAACTGAAACCATATGAAATGTGTGCAACAAAAACCAATTAAATCAAGTACTTCGTACACACAACATTGCCACCATTGGTCTAATACCACAGAAAATACAAAAACTAGGTTTGCATGTTGCAGGTCTAGGTCAACCGATGCACCATTTATTATTTATAATGGTGTATATATGGAGACAAATGAGCATCCAGCACACATAACTAAATAACTTCCCGTCCCAGTCTTTCATGGCCATAATTACTTCCCAAGTGAGCTAACAGATATGATAGATACAGCAACCACGGCAGAAATTTGGCCTAGAGAGAGAGAGAGAGAGAGAGAGAGAGAGAGAGAGATGTCTCGATCTATATGGTGGTGACACAAATATCAGAGATTAATGGTTCAACTTCAAGAGATGGGATTCATGTGGAGATGCGGCAGAAGTAAAGGATGAGGATGCAAAAAAAAATCTGGAACAACCAACTAACTAGTCTATGATTAAGAAAACATCTGATTAATTCAATCTGAACTACGAAAGCAGACTCCTCAATCTAGGTAGGAGCACAGGTTGGGCCGAAGTGGGGATTGTTGTGCATGTGTTGTTCAGAGGTGAGGGTCGCGCAGATATGGGTAGGGGATCGCCATCGCCTCGGCTTTGGGTCCCCTCTCCACGACTGCCCCAAGATCGCTCATGCGCACTGCATTCTACAAACCGTGATTGGACACATTGGGAATCTATTCCGAAACCCTAGATTGATTTAACAAGAGAAGAGGAAAAGGAGAATCGAAATTGAGATCACCTGTGCATGGAGAAGATACAACCGGAGAATGGAGTTCAGATCACCCTGGGCATGGAGAAGAGGAGAGAGCAGGATGCGGGAGATGGGGTTTCGGGGAGATGGAGGGGTTCGTGGGATGAGATAAGGACTGTAAGTTAGATCCTTGTTCCCTCCCAAATTAAAAGCGGGAAGGAAAGAAAAATTGTGGCGGCAAATGAAAAAAAATATTCAGAAGAGAACTGATGGAGTGGTGGCTCGCGGGAAAAAAAAACAAAACACTAATGTGGCTGCTCTCCATTTACCGTGAATTCTTTATTTTGTGAAAATGTATGCTTTTTTGAAAAGCTGTCCATCCTTTTATTATATACTACTCCTTCCATCCAAAATATATTTACATTTATAGCTTTTTCTAAAATCAAACTTTTTGAACTTTGACCAAAAAATATCTCTAAAAATAAAAAAATTATATAGAAAATGTTACATATTATGATAGTTGATTTCATAATAAATCTACTAACATAATTTTTATATTATTAATCTTTATAATTACTTTGTTGCAGTCAAAGTTGAAAAGATTTGACTTTGAAAAAGTTTGAACGTAGCTATATTTTGGAACGAAGGGAGTAGTAAAATGCACGTGTGGCATGCACGTGTTTTGAAAAAGCATTGCCTGATTCTAAATTGTAACAAATCCGGTCACCTATTAGTGAACACAAAAAAGTGTACTTTACCTTAAACAATATGAATTTACTATAATTTTCACGACCGCGGCCTCTTCTTAGCCGTGAGGTCAACCATGGCAAGTGATTTCGGACGCGGGGCGCGGGGAGACGGGAGGCGCAAAGCATGCACAAGACGCGTGAGAGGCAAGGCCTGAGCCCGGTCGCTCTACGGTAATGGAAGAGGAAGCACCAGTGGAGTCAGAGCGCAAGCGCCGGCTGTCGTGGCGCCGGGGCGGTGGCGGGGAGAGGGGGGGCGAGGTGAATATGACAAAGGATACTTGCATTATTCTCATAGTAACAAGAAATACCACATGAGCACAAGAACTAGTTTGAATGAGCATAAGAACTAGTTTGACTACAAACAAAAGCTAAGGGATTAGGTTGACTGATGTGAAAGTTGGAAATAATAGAGTTAAGAACTAAAATATAGGGATGGATCGGAAACGCACCTTATTTTAACTTTTTTTTTCTTTTATTAGTACACCATCACGCTCTCTCCTCTTAACATATCTCTTCTGCGTTATCATTGTTGCTCCAACTCATGCCATAGGAGGTCGAGTTTGTCAATGTGATACTCCTCTCGCCCCATGCTGTGGAGCCATTGTTATATAGCTGTATCATTTGATCTTTTATGTATTCTTAAATCTTGATAAATATCATTATAATAATTTTAAAAGTGCCCATAGGCCAGTATAGGTTGTTAGCTCAATGGCTAACCTCAATCAGTAATTTTCTAGAGGTCCGAGGGTCGATTCCTCCCTCAAGACCTATTTTTGTTGATTAATTTTGTTTATGCCTACATCCAGGCAGACTTCATGTGAATGCCTCCACTCCTCCCAGCTGCTACTGTTCAGCCATAATCTTTATTTGGCACAGCATACTGCCAAGCCAAATGCACATCATTCACGAACTCGAGAACAGAACATTATAGGAAACATGCTAAGAAATGTGTCTTTGAACACTGAACAATGGATTGCTTGAAGTCATGTGTGCATTACGCATCCAAAAAGTATATGCCATGATATGATAGTTTGTTCCTAGCTTCAGATTTGAGAAATAATTCACTGCCTTTTGCCCTGGTATACACATTACTGTGCAACAGAAACAGATCATAGGGAGGGACATTTCATATATGACAGTACTGGTCATAAAAAAAATCTGATGGTTATGAATCATCTAATAAACATTGAGATAAGCAATGCATGCATGTCTTTAACATGCTGAAATTCTTTGCTAAATCAAAAGAAAAATGCTCAAATTATTCATTCTAGGAGCCTTAAAGGAACTGAAAGCACATGCTCGTTTAATCTGTTCCATCTGATGATAGTTCATCACCCATGTCAAAAAGATCTCGTGGCTTTACTCTCACCACCACATTCCATCCTTTAGCTTTCAGGTCTTCAACATAGAAAACTTGCTCCACTTGTGAAGAAAATACAAATGGATCATGCTCCATCTTTTCTCCAGTATGTATTTTTCGAGAAAAAATCACAAGAGTGAATCCAAAATCATCTTTTTGTAAACCAACACGGTGATGGACATCATACCAGTCACATTTAAAAAGCACTACCTTATATTCTCTGTACGATAATCTCTAAAGAACGAAAGCAGCACCACGAGATCCAGCAGGAGATTGGGCCACGTCACTGCTATTTTAGCACCGTCGGATCTTGCATCGACGATCAAAATCAAGCACAGAGCATGTAGAGTCGAGTCGGAGATTCTCGACCTTTCGCGATACCTGTCGGCAGCACACACCCCCTTAACTTCCTCATCGATTCATCTCTGGCTCTATCCGCATCACTCCGAAAAACAACTCCCCAGCCAGCCAACGCTCCTGCGCTGCGCCCCTTCTGCGATCTTCGCCCACGATCGACTCCATCCATTGACTCCACATATAAGCAGGTAACTGCGTATCTGAAATCCTTTCCGATTCTTCGTGGCTTTCTTCCCCCTCATCTCTCTCTAATCTATCACGCCGGCCGCCACCTCGCAACCGTGCACCAGCGGCCGTACCGCACCCTCCTCCTGCGTCGCGCTCGCCGAGCACGGCGGGCTCCTCACTGCGCCACTTCCTCCCCTCCTGCGTCGCACTGTCCTCGCCGGTCGTGGCCGCCTCCACGCCGCGCCATCCGGCACTGCGCCTCCGGCAAGCCCTCGCCACGCGGTGCCCCTCCTCCGCCCGCCAGCCTCCCTCATCCGTCCCCTCCCCCCATCGCGCCTTCCTCCACCTCCCCGGCGGCGCCGCTCTTGGGGACGCTGTCTGGGCGTCAGCGCCGGGGACTGGTGCCTGGAGGCTGGGGCCTAGCGCCTCGTCCCCCACTCCAACCAGTGGATGCGGCAGCCTCCCCCAGGCAAGCTAGGCAGCACCCTCACTCCATGCCCTGGTGCTTGCTCTAGTGCTCCTGCGAGAGCAACCAGATTGCCATTCGAGAGAACCTTCAGGTTGGTCGGGGTTGAATTTGGCTTTATCAATTAATTCCAGCTGTATCTTTGATGTGGATTTAGCTTGTTGGATGAATCACATGACATGTTTCTACTTTGTGTGAGAGCAAACAAATGCCATGGCACATTGCACAGCCACATTGCCTTTCTGCCTTCAACAAAATGTGTAGCCCTTAGCACCGTAAGTTCCATAGTCCTGTTCAATGGCATTGACGTTGGACCTCAAGCTGGTTTAGCTTAACAATACTGCAGCTGAAGTTTATTTTTTCTAACAAAAATTCTTCAACCAAACCTGAAGCCTCAAGCCTCCACCTCTCCCCTCTGTAACTTACCTGATGTCAAGTTCGTCATCTGCTCATAGTGCCTGTCATAGTGTAAAAGCAGATGCACACCATGTGCTCAACAAATTGCCTATGAAGAAGTACAAATATCTAAAGCATGTGAATGACAGCCTGTTTGGGATTGCGAGAGGGTGGTAGGAACTACCGCCTATTCGAATCAACTGAATGACGTATGTCCTCCTTGAGAGCAATGACTGCTCAGATCTTAAGGCGTGGCCTATGGCTGCTGATTTGTACTGTAGCTGAGGCTTATTTCGCAGAAACTTTCAACTACTCCCATGCTTATTTGTCAATGTAGCCTCCTTAAAAGAATTATGTATCATGATGTAGCTCTCTATCCGATATATATGTGTGTCATGTTGGAATGTTTAAGTAACCATGATATGATATTCCTCTTGTAGTGAAAAGACTATCTGAGAATTTTTTACAAATATATTTCTTACCACTATCATTCATGCAGGATAAAGAGCTACAAAAAGTACTAAAAGTGAAAAGAGGTACAAAAGAAGCAACAATCAAATTCCAAAAGGTATGTACCCACCATATGTATTAATTCTGTCAACATGATTATAATTGCATTACTACTGCCAATACATTTAATAATAAATGAGATAAGTAAATATCCTTTATCTAAATTCAATTAGTACGACATTCAGAATAACTAATTATTTTCACACTTTATTTTCTTTTGCATTATTATTGTTCCATCATCACATTTTACCCATTGTGTCATTCACATTTACTAATTGTTTGTTTATTTCCTACTATGTACTAATTGTGTCATGTATTATTCATAAATAGAAATGGGCAAAAGACCGTATCAATCTGATCAAGAACTTAGTACCAACCATAATAAAAGACATAAACAAATATGTTGTATCGACAATACAAATGTGAATAAAGAAATATCAAAAGTGAGCAAAAATAGAACAAAGAAAACGAAAGATAGAAGAAAGGAAACAAAATCAAATTATACAAGAAGTTACAAAACGAAGATGCCTGCAACATGACCGAAAACATGCATACTTGTCTTCACCTCATGGTATGGTATACTTCTCATCTGAACAAATCCAATACCTGAAAGAGACATATGAGCAAAGATCCTATTTGGGAATACCTAAATACACCTGCAAATATTGCAATGCAATATTTTGGTTCGAGGAATGCAACAAATATGATACCGAACGAGGCCATGGAGAAATATTGTACTCCAATTGTTGTAAATATGGAAGAATCAAAATACCACCATTCAAAGAACCCCCTGAATTTCTAAAAAGATTATTGGACCACAAAGGAGATGGATACTCAAGACATTTCCTACAAAAGATACGTCAATATAATAGCATGTTCGCTTTTACATCAATGGGAGGTAATATTGACAAAACTATAAACCAAAGAGAAGGCCCATATGTATTTCGAATAAATGGCCAAGTACACCATCGTATAGGATCACTTTTACCCGAACCAAATAAAATTCCCAAGTTTGCTGAACTATATATCTTTGATACAAAAAATGAAATGCAAAATAGAATACGGGCTATATCTAAAGAAGATCCTGATGCAGCTGACCTTAACCCGTATATAATAAGAGGATTACAAAAAATGCTTGATGAGCATAATCCATTGGTAAAAATATTCCGGCATGCACGCGATCTACTTGAACGACATGGAAATATAGATGTTAGTATTAGAATCATAGGTGCTAATAAAGGAGATCCAGTACAATATGAAATGCCACATCTAGAAGAATTAGCAATGTTAATAGTAGGTGATGTGACACTTGAGAAATATGAACGAGATATTATTGTTACTAATCGAAATAGGGGACTACAACGGATATCCATATTTCACCCTGCATATTTGCCATTGCAATATCCATTGCTATTTCCATATGGAGAAAGAGGCTATCAGTTTGGTATATGTTATCATGATGCTATAACAATTCAAAGAGGTAAAAAGAAGAGGAACAAGGTAACCGTACATGAATTTTTTAAATACCATATGCATTATCGGAATAATCAACCAAACCCTTATTTATGCTATGGCCGGTTATCGAAACAAGTGATAGTAGATGCACGAGCAATGGAGGATGAAGATAGACTTCAATTTATTGCAAGAAATCAAGAAAAACTAAGAGCTGAATATATTCAAGGAATATTTGATGCAATAGGAAAAGGGATGACACAAGCAAATCAAATAGGAAAAAGAGTACTTCTACCTTCTAACCATGTTGGCTGCAAACGTTATGTGATACAAAATTACCATGACGGCATAGCAATATGTCGCGTGTATGGACCACCAGATCTTTTCATAACATTCACATGTAATCCTAAATGGCCAGAAATAACTTCAACAATCTTGGAAAGCGAACATCCTAATGATAGACCTGATATTATAGTCCGTGTATTCCATATGAAACTACAACAATTACTAGAAGACATACGGTCTGGCTCGATCTTTGGTCCTATATCAGCAATACTATATTCTATAGAATTCCAAAAAAGAGGATTACCTCATGTTCATATCTTAGTTTGGTTAGATAAAAAGGAAATGAAATAACAACCGATACAATAAACACTTGGATATCTGCTGAAATACCTGATCCTATAAAAGATCCTTTAGGATACATACTTGTATCCGAACACATGATGCACGGACCATGTGGAGAAAAAAATTGGAATTGCCCATGTATGAAAAAAGGAAGATGCTCGAAATTCTATCCTATGGAATTTCAAGAAGAGACCAATTTTACAGATACAGGTTTCACATTGTATCGAAGTCGAGACACGGGTATATACATACGTAGAGATAATCACAACTTAGATAATAAATTGGTTGTTCCTCACAATATGCAACTTCTCAAAAAATACCAAGCACATATAAATGTGGAATATGTAAATAAAAGCAAAGTCCTAAAATATTTATGCAAATATGTAAACAAGGGTCCGGAGCAAGCACATATATTTTTTGAACAAATAAAGAAGGGACAAGATACCCCAGTAAATGAACAAACCAAAGACATCGATGAAATTAAAGAATATTTGGACTGTAGATATATATGTGAACAGGATGCACTATGGAGATTACTTGGATATGAGATACACTACCATTGGCCACCGGTTGAAAGACTTCCTGTTCATCTACCACTAATGAACTTAACTAAAATAAAGAAAGATGCTAAATTAAGTGATATTATCAATGATCCAAAGAAGCAAAAAACTATGCTTACAGAATGGTTTGTTACAAACAAAGAATACGACGAAGCTAAAGAACTTACATATTGTGAGTTCCCACTCAAATGGAGATGGGATGAAACAAATAAGAAATGGATCAAACGTCAACACGGATTTAAAATAGGAAGATTATACTATGTCAACCTAGCAGAAGGTGAACGATTTTACCTGCGCATTCTCTTAATGACAGTGAAAGGAGCAACTAGCTATGCTGATCTACGGACATATAATGGTATAGTATACGAGACCTTCAAAGAAGCATGTGCCGCACGGGGATTACTAAATGATGACAACGAGTGGTATAATACATTTGAAGAAGCTACTAAGTGGGCAACACCATCACACCTTCGAAACTTATTTGCAACAATGCTTACATTTTGCGAGTTAAAAGATGAAAGAGAGTTCTTTGATAGAAATTGGTGTAAAATGGTAGATGATATTGAACATCAGCTAGCACAAAAATATTATCCGATTAAATATGTTCCTAATGAAATTGAGCTCCAAAATCTGTTACTCCAAGAATTGGAACAAATATTTTGTAGAAATGGGCAAAACATACATAACTATAACCTTCCATATAGATCACAATGCTCCAAAGTAGACATCCACAATCAATTAATTCAAGAAGAATTGTGTTACAATGTGCAACATCTAGAAGAAGAGGCAAATAAATTATACTCTCAGTTAAATAAAGATCAACAAGTTGCTTTCCATCAAATAGTACAGAGTGTTCTAGATAATAAACCAAAATTTTACGTCGTATCTGGTCATGGAGGAACCGGAAAAACTTTTTTATGGAACACAATTGTATCATATCTAAGAGCACAAAAGAAAATAGTGCTGACAGTTGCATCATCAGGAGTAGCTTCTTTGTTACTCCCTAATGGTCGCATAGCTCATTCAAGATTCCGAATACCTATTGATATAGACGAGATGTCCATATGTGACATAAAACGAGGTACAAAACTCGCTAAACTACTCATTGACACTTCCCTTGTAATATGGGATGAAGCTCTAATGACAAATAAACAATGTTTCGAAGCATTTGATAGATCTTTAAGAGATATAATGTCTGAGTCCACAAAAGAAGCTTCTGATATACCATTTGGAGGAAAAGTTGTTGTTCTTGGTGGAGATCCAAAACAAATACTTCATGTTATAGAAAATGGCTCGAAATCACAGATTATAAGTGCATCAATTGTTAAATCATATCTATGGAAACATGTAACTACTATATATCTTACGGAGAACATGCGACTCAAAAGAATCAACCAAAACACTTCAGAATACAAGGAAATTGAGTCTTTCAATAATTGGATATTAAGTGTTGGCAATGGAGATACCAAAGATTCAACTAATAATGATGATGGCTCAGACTCGGTGTTAGTACAAATACCAGAAGAACTACTGATCAGAACTACAGGGCACAAAATCGGAGCACTGGCTCATTACACTTACCCTGATTTTCAGACTAATTTTCAGCATCCAAATTACCTCAAAGAGAGGGCTATACTGGCAACTACAAATGAAATTGTCGACGAAATAAATGATTACATGATAAATATACTGCCTAACCCAGAAAGAGAATATTTAAGTGCATATAGTATATCAAAATGTTTAGATGCAGTAAATGATGCAAATATCTTATACCCTGTTGAATACCTTAATAACTCAATGCTAATAATTATCCACCACATAAATTGCGGCTGAAAGTTGGTGTTCCAATAATGCTACTGACGAATCTTAATCAAAGCTTAGGACTATGCAATGGAACAAGACTAATAGTAACTAGCTTAGGAGACAATGTTATCGAGGCTGAAATAATCACAGGTACACATACCGGAGAAAAAACATATATTCCAAGAATAAATCTAACAACAAAAGCATCTCATTGGCCATTTACTTTAAATCGCCGTCAATTTCCTATCAAAGTTTGTTACTCAATGACTATCAACAAAAGTCAGGGACAAACATTGTCAAATGTAGGAGTATATTTAAAGAAACAAGTATTTACACATGGACAGTTATATGTTGCATTGTCACGTGTTACAAGCAAAAAGGGCCTAAAAATACTGATTGAAAATGATGATGGATCTTGTGGATCGAAAACACAGAATATAGTATACAAAGAAATACTACAATCAATTTGAAATGAATATGCATCCACTGATTACCTTCACTTTCACTTGTTTCAAATACAGATAAATATCAGTTTGCCTTCTCAAATTGAATGAGAACTACTACAAAGGGTATGGAATTCCAAACGAAACACCAAGGAAGATCACATTATAACACCTTCATCTGTTTGTGATATACCAAAAGGTACATTTGAATATTTTTAGGATACAGCTCTTTGCAAATCTATTACTTTTACCTTAAAATTAAATCTAAATTACAGTTGTTCATCTATGCTTTCTTTGGTGTCTTCCTGCAGGTATGGAACCATGGCAGAGACAAAGAGAGAGAGAGAGAGAGAGAGAGAGAGAGAGAGAGAGAGAGAGTCAGCAATACTGTTGTTGTATTGCGCATTCTAAATTACAGCTGTTCATCTATGCTTTCTTTCGTGCCTTCCTACAGGTATGTAACTTTTTTTACTCTTTAACATGCTTACCTGGAAGCATAACTAAAAAGTTCCATGTTTCTTCAGGTATCTGTGCATACGTACCCTATCACTCGGCCATCCCGCTATGGGATCCTATTAATTCTGTGAAATGGTATGGTTCTACAGTACTGCCTCTTCTCTTGCTGTCTTTACATTCTTACAGCAATAATAATATATATATCTACTTATGCAGGGCATCTACACTTAGCTGAGACCGAGACCATGTCTGCGTTAACATTAGCTGCAAATCACAACACTAGTGGTTTTAGACTCCACTCGCTGCGTCCATGATAGATTAGAACATGTTGACGAATTCTCACTGCCTGCTCTGCTCCATGGATACACATCTTCTCGACAGTTGCGTGAGGCGTTATGCCTTTTTGACAAGGTGGAGAACCCCAGCGTTGCACTGTGGAATTTTCTTATCAGTTGTTGTGTGCCTGCTTACCATGGAGATGGTGCTTTTGTTCTTTTTGTATAGAGACATGTTTCCTAATTCGTCAACTTATCTCAGTGTTCTGAGTATGTGTAGTTTTTTAGGCATGCTGAAGCCTGGGCAACAGACACATGGGTGTGCTTTAAAGGGAGAGGCTGTCAATGACTTGATACCAGCAAGCGTTCTCATTGACTTCTACTTAAAATGCAGCCTCTGGGCAGATGCCTGCCAAGCTTTTAGTGAGGTTAGGCATTATGACACAATTGTGCTCGAACTGTGGACAGACAGAATTATGAATTCTAATTTCCATCTTAAATGTTCCTTACCATTATTTTTAAAAAAGATTCCTTACTATTACATATGTGCATGTCAGCTATACTGTTAGACTACTATTTCTTCAAAAAACAGTGGTCTTACAATTATTTAACACTCTTCAAGAAACACTGGCCTTACAAATATTGAACACTGGCCCAACTTAGCTGGCGCGGCAACGCCGCGCCTCCTGTTCTAGTTCTATTATATCTGATAGTCTGCCATAATAGTTAACTCCATCTTCTGCAATATTCACTATGCCACTGTTTTGTGTCAAGCGCCCAGCCTCACGACTCATTGTGTGGAACCTGAAACCATTGACAATATAACCACTGTACCGCACACCACATTTGCTCGGTTTTCCAGCCAATGCTCTAATCTTTTCAGTGATCCCTGAATCAACATCAAGTATAACCTGTACATAATGAAATAATTACATTGATTCTCCTACTAAAATCATGATATTAACTTTATTTTAAGATTTACCTTTTGTTCCAACCAATCAGGAAAGTGCACATTAATCAACTTCTCTATGGTAGAAGGTGTTAAACTTGTTGAGGGGCCGTGTTTGATTTTCTCCTCATCCAAAAATTCTCTACAATAAGATAATAAATTATATACTAACATTTCATCAAGTTATGTGAACCTAATAAAAAACAGAATGCTATACAACTCACCTGTGAAAACATTCAAGTTCATCACAATGTCGCAAGACATATCTATGCGCCTGAACAAGAAGCTGATTGTCAAATTGGGCAACAGTGCTACCTTTTCCAATTGATTCACCTGCACTATTGAATAGGTACATGTCTTTTATCATGTCGGAAGGTTCAGGGTTTCTAGATGGTCTTGTGAAACATGTAGTTCCTTGTATGAACCTTGAACAAAAAGTCATGCATTCTTCAGTTTTATATCCTTGAGCAATTGAACCTTCTGGGTGAGCTCTATTCTTCACAAGTGACTTTAGCCGAACAAAGAATCTAAACACAATTAAGAAAATATGTTATTTCTGAGGATTATTGAAGATGACAAAGCAAAAGATAAAGAAATACCGCTCGAGAGGGTACATCCATCGATAGTGCACAGGGCCCCCAAGTTTTGCTTCTTCGACCAAGTGCACCATAAGATGCACCATTACAGTGAAAAATGATGGAACAAATGTTTTCTCCATTTTACAAAGTGTCAGCACGATACTTTCTTGGAGTTTGCTGAGCTCATGCCCATCTAACACCTTCGAGCATAATTTCTTGAAGAAATCAGCTAATTCGATGACTATTCTCATCACATCTATGCTGGGATAACATGATCGAAGTGCTACTGGAAGAATATCATGTAGCAAAACATGATTGTCGTGACTCTTTAGTCCACTCAATTTGCAGTCTTTCATGCTGACACACCTAGAAATGTTTGAGGCATAGCCATCTGGTGTTCTAATATTCTGTATTACTGAACAAAGCATCTCCTTTTTCTCTCTAGACATAGTAAATGGTGCATCAGGTACTGTTTGCTTTCCTTGGTCATCTACCACAGGATGAAGTTCTTGCCGAATTACATGTTCTACCAAATCTAGTCGTGCTTGAAGACCATCCTTTGTTTTACAATGAATATCCAACAAAGTTGCAATCAAATTTTCACACACATTTCTCTCTATGTGCATTACATCTAGATTGTGTCTTAGTTTGTTGTGCTCCCAGTATGGTAGCATGAAAAATATTGACCTCTTCTTCAACCAATCTTCTGGCTTCTTTTCTTTCTTATCATGGTTCCCATTTAACTTTTTCTTACTTTGTCCTCTTTTACGCTTGCCCTACTGATTGTTCCCGTCATGTTTTTTGCTGTTTTTGCCTTTGTTCTTTGCACAGCAGACCTTCCTCCCCAACACAAATTCTAAACCGTCATGCTTATTGCTTTTTTTGCCTTTCTTTTTACCTTTCTTCTTATTAGTGCAGTCCTTCTTCCCTAGCACAAACTCTCTGCCTTGTAACATTGTCAGAACTGAAGTGCCACTCATCGTTTTAGGTGCTTCTTCAGTCTCTTGGGTCCCATCAAACTGCCCCTTTTGCCTTCGATATGTGTGATTTGGTGGCAACCATCGACGATGACCCATATAACATGTCTTTTTACTTTTATTCAGGTAAAAAGATTTTGTTGATGCACCACAAGAGGGACATGCATATGTACCACCTGTGCTCCATCCATAGAGGTATGCTAATGCTGGAAAATCATTTAAAGTCTATAACAATGCACCTCGGAGACTGAATTTCTTCCCAGAAGAGGCATCAATTGTTTCCACTCCCCCCCCCCCCAACTCTAAGAGCTCATCGATCAATGGCTGCAAGTATACATCAATATCATTCCCAGGAGAATCTAGTCCTGGAATGATCATGGACAAAATTAAAGATGTTTGCTTCATGCAAATCCAAGGTGGTAGGTTGTAAGGAATGAGCATCACTGGCCAAGTACTATGCTTTGAACTCAAATTTCTAAATGGGTTAAATCCATCACTTGCAAGACCAAGGCGTACATTTCGAGAATCTTTTTCAAAATCAGGATATCTTCTATCAAAATCCTTCCAAGCTTCCCCATCCGCTGGATGTCGCAATTTGCCATCTTTTGTACGGCCTTCATCATGCCATCGCATATCATCCGAAGTTTTGTTAGTTGCAAATAACCTTTGGATTCTTGGTATCAAAGGAAAATAATGTAACACTTTTGCTGGCTTCTTTTTCCTTTTCGGCTGAGCTGGAGATCCATTCTTCTCACCATCTTTCCATCGAGAGCTTTTACATATATGACAAGTCTCTTGCATAGCTCTATCTCCTTGAAAAAGCATACAGTCTTTTGGACAAGCATGGATTTTTCACATAGTCAAGACCAAAAGCACGGATAATTTTTTTTGCTTCATAATATGTCTTAGGTAGATTTGCCTCGGGTGGAAGTGCAGCAGATAATATACCAAGCAGGGATGTAAAGGATTCTTGTGTCCAACCATGTAAGCACTTTTGGTGATATAAATGGACTAAAAATGACAGCTTTGTATATGTCTCACAGCCTGGGTACAACCTTGTGTGTGCATCCTTGAAGAAGCTTTCATACATATCATGTTCTGTCTTGGTAGTATTATCTTGTGCAGGACTCATTACATCCTCAGCTATATTATGTTCCATATTTGTAAAATTAGACTGAATATCATCTAATTCGGCTCCAGACATACTTGACAGTGATTCATAGCTTGCTGGTGGAAGAAATGCAGCCTGTAGTAGTCCTTGCATGTCATCCAATCTTCCATGGCTATTTTCTACTGGGACACCCAAAGTAGGAATACTCCCATCGTTATCTGGCACATGAGCAAATACAAATGATGGTGGGTCATACTCCTCTCCATGGTGATTCCATACTGTATAACCCTGAAGAATACCATCACATTTTAGGTGAGTCTCAACTTCATCACGATTTTGGGTAACTCTATTTTCACAATTGATGCAAGGGCATGCTATCTTTCTATCATGTGGAAGGTCACGGAAAGCAAATGAGAGGAACTGGTCCACTCCATCTTTGTAAGCAGGTTCCCTTCTTGGTTTAGTCATCCAGCTTCGATCCATCACCTATGATAATCTGTACTGATGAAATTAAAATAGTTAAGAAATTTGTTGCGGTATTTACTTTCATTGTATGCCAAAATAAATATAATTGAAATGAACTTATCTAAGGCACAAAATATCATACTAGCACAAGTTAGCATTATAAATCTCAGTCAATTTTAAATTTCCGATTCTTCTACCACACATATATAGCACTATAGAAACAGAATGGTTGACTTGCTTGTATAATTGGCATAGGATCAGGATAAAATAGCTTCTTACAAGCTACAAAATTTTGCATAAAACCAAGTAAAATGACCTGCTTGCTAATTGCTAGCTGCAAGAAAAATTTTAACAAACTAAAAAAATCTACAATCCATAAACAAATGAACAATGGGCCATAATCGTGGAGCTAAAACTATAGAGTTGGGAAATTCTCATATCAATAGTAAAAAAACTCCAGTCCAAAAGTACAAAATCGTTTATAGTATCACTAGACTGAATTGTGAAGGAACAAGTAAGATGGTTCGTCTCTGAACTTAAGAAATTAATTGAGCAACTTTAACCAATTTGTCTGTCTTGTCACAAATTAGAAATGATATACACAATATATAATTAGCTATGATATTCAGGGATGACATACACATCAATTAACTAAAAATAATACCATGCTACAGACTAGAACAAGTTTAGTTAATCCTCACCAATCAACTGCCCTTGCTTGGTGTCCTAGTGGTCCCTTTCAGCTGATCACCGTCCGTGTCCAGCTGCCCTGCCCAATCGCCCAAGCTCTTCCCCTGCAGTGGAAACCAGACCAATTAGAAATGATATACACACTACTTATATTTTCTAGACTTACTAGTTTGATCGTGAAAGACTATACGTGCAGACCAATTCATAGCATGTATACAAAAGACAAAAGAGTACAAAATTACCAATTACTTATTAAATAATGGAACCATACATGACAAAGAAGATAGACTACTAGAGCTAGTATAATATATCTTCATATGCGAAGGATGAGACTACAAACGAGAACTGAATTGAATAATTTAATAATAAAAAATCACCTTGATCCGTGCAAGGCCAATGCAGAGGAGTTGATGTGCACGGCGCACTTACACTAGCAGGCTGCTGCGTGCCCAGCGACGATCGAGTGCGATTTCACATCCAGTGCTCTGCCACAGCCACGGCCTCATGTGAGGAGTCGATCCAGGGGCGGCCCTCCGTGCTCATGAGGGGACGAGAATGTCAGCCAGGAATAGATCCGATAGAGGAGGAAGACTCGAGGATTAGATTTTATTGTTAGCTTGCTAGACAAAAAGATATTTTACAAAAAATAAATCAAGCAAGGCGGAAACAATGTTGTATCTCAGTTGGTATGCCACGGGCCTGCAATACTACAGGTTTTGAGTTCGAAGTCAGGCAGTAGTTTTACATTTTTGTAATTTGTAAAACGACACTAGTAATTCATTGAGACGTTAAAGAAGCGTATCTACGTGAAAATCGATGTGGCATCTGTATCTAGCTTCTGATGCGCTATCCTAAAACGTGTCAACGATATCCAAGAACGTATCTAGATAGAAGCGCTTTAGTAAATGTGTCTACACCGGTCTAAAAACGTATCTGGATTGTAAGTCTTGAAGCGCTTTATTGAAACGTGTCAACAACCATGTCTAGTAGCACAGCCATACAAAATGTAGATACGCTTCTACCAGCATACACTAATAGAAAACAGGCCAAAGATCCAGACCAAAGGAACCACTTGTTGCTTGAACCGGTACTAATGGGAGACATCAGCACCGGCAGCATCAATAGCCGGTACTCTTGGCCAGCGCTGGCAAAGCACGCCACGGCACAAACCGGTGCCAATGCACTGACAAAGGCACCGGTTAAATCCATCAGCCGGTACCAAATTGGCCATGCATCAATGGCACCGGGTGGTGGCACAACCCGGTGCTTATGAAGCAGACATTAGCACTGGTGGAAGAAACCACCCGGTACCCATGCCTCTCGCGTCTGATATTTCTAAGTGCTGGCAGTCCTCTCTCTCGTCTCTCTACCACTCTCATTTCTCTGGCTCTCATCTCTCTACCCCTCTCTCTCGTGCGGGCGGGGCACCGGTAGGCGTCCGGCGATGGCCTGCAGCTGGAGCGCCGCGGACCAGGCCCGGGAGACGCTCCACGACAAGGACCGCTACTGCTCCGGCGGTGGTGACCCTGGACCTGGGGGCGGGCATGGTGGATCTGGGCCTCCCCGAGTGGCGCTACGGGGGCGGAGAGGACGGCGGCGGCGATGGGGAGGGGAGGTGGCCGCGCTCGCCGGAGTGGCGCCGAACGGCCGAGCTCGCGCCGCAGGATCTGCTCACCCTTGGAGGCCGCCGGCGGGGAGCCATGGCCGACCGGAGCTTGCGCGGGCGGGCGGGCGGGCGGCAGATCCACGTCATGCGCCGCCCCTACGCCTCCTGAACCCGCTCTGCTCCTCCTTCCTCGCCCGCCCGAACCCCCTCTACTCCTTCCTCGTCCTGCGCCGGAGAGGATGTGCCGGCGGGGGGCTGCGCCCTGGCTCACGCGGAGCAGCACGCCGGCAGGTGGGCGCTCGAGCCCTGGCTCACGCGGAGCAGCTCACTGGCGGGCCATCTCGGTCAGAGCAGCGGCGGCCCGCGGCGGATCTGGAGTTGCGGTCGCTCTGCGCAGGCGGCGTCCATGGCGGCCGGCGGCGCGAGCGGGCTTCCTCCCTTCTGGTGGTCGACGTCGGGTCCGGTGGCAGTCCTGGCGCGTTCCCCTTTCTCGGCCCCTCTTCTCCCACATCCGTTGGGCGGCGGCGCACCCCGCGGGCACGGGCCGTGCGTGGCCTTGCGCGGTGGCGGCCGCTCGGGCGGTGAAGGGCAAGCGGACGGCGGTTCTTGGCGGCGCGGCGGCCAAGGGAGGAGCGGGCCCGAGCGCGGCAGCAGGAGCGGCGGCCGGCACGAGCGGCTCGGAGCGCGACAGCAGGAGCGGCGATGGCGACGAGGCGAGCTCCAGGCCCGAGTGCCGGCAGCAGGAGCTCGGGGCGGAGCGCCGGCAGCAGGAGCTCGGGGCCGAGCGCCGGCAGCAGGATGCCTGCTTATTTTTTTTGTTTGCCAAAAATGCTTTGGTACCGGTTCGTCTTTCCAACCGGTACCAATGGATGCCTAAGGCACCGGGTGAAAAACCCGGTGTCCTAGATTGAGGCCAATGGTCTCGGTTTGGGGGTACCGGTTGTAAAACCGGTGCCTAAGCACCTCTTCAACCGGTTCTGAAGGCTTGTTTTCTAGTAGTGATAGCAATAAAAGCGTGGCTACCTCCTCTTTTTGTTGTAGTGTTATTGCCATGAAACTTATAATATTTCCTTTTTCTACGCATAAATTAGAGAATTATGTATTTATTGTGAGACAACTTACTATACAACTCATATTATGTATTGCCTTTTACATCGTCTCCAAATGACGTGGTATGCATGAGACCACCTATGAGACTAGACCAATGTACTTGCCCAGTGTGAAAGAGGTCTGGCCCTATCTGAGTTTCTAACACAACATGATTGCTTGTATTTACGACTGATTGTAAATACAGGGCAATTTGTACAGTTTAGCTTTGTTAATCTAAAGATTTGCCGACCAGTCACGTGCATTCATTTTTAGATAATGGAAACGAGTTATGTCCTTACAAAGTGTACACAGCCAAATGATTACTACAAAACATAGCCGCCTATTGGCTAACTGGAGAAATATGTCGACGACCAAAATTGGCACGGCTGTGTGGACCGGTCTGACCAGTATGCACAAATTGCTCAGATCGGTTTGGGTGACTTAGTAAAATGCAAATTTAACTTCACCATTACGTAGCTCTCATCAAGACGATCAAAATGCATATGTAGAGCATCTGATTTTGACATTGGATGGTAGACTTATGACCTGGCAAAGACTGGACCGAGATCCGGACCGGTCAGACAGGTTGAACCGAGCGGTCAGACTGGTTTTTGCTATGCAATCCGAATTAGGAGTTGTATTTTGACATGAAACTAAATAGGATTTCAACTTCTAATAGAGCAAGATCTCCTCTCCCTAAAAATATAAAGAGTCACGACTGATTGAGAGCATCCAATCGAATCTATCAAACATATTTATCTTTTTACTCTTTTCTTTACCCTAATCTTTTCCAACCTCAATATATTGCTCTTCCTTCGTCTCTATGGCGTTTGAGGACGCTCTAGGTGGCCTGCCAATCCTAGGGCAACCTAAGGTACGCCTGCCCTGACGGGGTCCCTCCCGGACGGGCGTTCGTTGGATCATTGTCGAGCTACCCGGCGAGACCGGTCCGACCGATCCACCATACCAGTTTGGCTGGTTGGTGCAGGGCGCTGCAAGATGCGCCACTGCGTGCTGCTCATTCAGTGCTCAAGTATTTAGCGCGGCACGTTTTCACGTCATCTGAATGAACAAAGGAAAAATTATCTAAACCAATTCTGAGGTTGTGCTTCCACCTGTGATTGGGTAACTCCAAAATGACAGCATCCAGTGCAAGACTTGCCATTGAAAACATCACCTTATATTTAATTATAATGTCTCATGTGCATTCATATCATGTGAGGTGAGGAATGTACAGTATAAAGCCTATACATTGTACATTTTTAAAAAAAATAAGTTTTCTTCCTCTTAATTCCCTGCTACATTTAAGTTACTACAAAACGATAGTGAGGTACAATTATATAAATATTGTAAATCAGGAAAATGGAACAAGAAATGTAATTAAAAAATTAGGGACATGTTGTTTAACCCTTTTGTGGGGAGCTCGTAGCTAAAATATAATCACACCCAGACATCTTATTTTTCCCCCTTTACATGGATATTGGTGGAGGCTGTGATATATATTTTTCTGCACACTGTACCTATCGTTGTTCATTAGACTTTTACAAAAGTGTTTTACGTGATTTTAGTTTCCCCCGGAATCTTCTTGTGGCGTGGAATTTTAGTTTTTTTTTAGGAAAACTACGGCACCCCCAAGGAGGGGATGCCTGAACTTTTATTGCATTATAGAGACATAGTTACAAAGGGTATTACAAGGAGCCACAATGGCTAAAAGAACAGGAAAGAAAACAAAAGAAGCTAAAAGCTATACAGGAAAAAAGCTACTCCAAGCTACAAGCTTCAGATTATCGGCTGAAGAGGAACACCTATTCGCCCATAGAGCGAGATCTTCACTACACCTCCTTGAAATCATGAGATTTTCTTCATCCAATTGCCGGAACACCTTGGCATTTCTGCATTTCCAAATATTCCAAAGAAGACAAGTGATAACCGTACTCCTAATTCTACGGTTGTTCTCCTGGAAAGGCAAAGTTGATCAACACCCATGACATCTTGAAGGGATGAGAGATCTAGGACGATAAAGGACCAAAAGCTTTTGCTGCGAGGACAATCAATGAAGAGGTGGAAGCAGTCCTCATCTAAAGAGCAAAACGGGCACACTTTATCACTTTGCATATGGCAATGGAAAAGCCTAGCTTTTGTTCTTAACCTGTCTTTATGTATCAACCAGAGAAAGAACTTGCATTTTGGCGGGGAGTAGTTACGCCAGATATTTGGAGCAAACACATCATCCGTGTGTGCCTGAAAGGAGACAAGATAGTGATCTTTTGAAGTGGGAGGTTTGTTACTGCTACGAGACACGTTGAGCTCAACGGATGGCATCAGTGCGGTTGGTTCTAGAAACTCGGAGGCAGCAACATGGGTCAGTCGGGGCTGTAGGGAGAGTTGTAAATTAGGCGTCGAGAGGACATGTGCAACAGAAGCATTTGGGCGGAGGGTATGGGAGAACAAGGCAGGGAACATTTCATCAAGAGTTTAAGATCCAAACCACAAATCCAGCCAGAAAGCTGTCATTCTTCCATTATCAAGGATAACCTTGGTTTCGTCCCTAAAGGATGGGAGTTGGGCGAAGATATCCTTCCAGATAGGAGTCATCGACGAAATATCATCGCCAAAATCAGAGTGCTCATTCCAGCCATAAGCATCTCTCAGCCAATCAATCCAAGGAGCAGAAGGAGCACAATGAAACTTGAAAAGGAACTTTTTAAGGAGGCTTGTATTTTTTTTGGCCAAATTCGGCACTCCAAGACCACCTTTCTCCTTTGGTAGAGTAACATCATCTCAAGCCACTTTACAGTGGTTACCACGACATTTGGTTTCACCGGTCCAAAGGAAGGAGCGCTGCTTCTGGACGAGACTCTCTACAGTCCCTTTGAAAAGCAAAAGGGAGCTCATAAGGTAAACGGGGGTAGAGGCGAGGACCGATGTGACGAGAACAGTTCTGCCCATGTCATTTAAAAGGTGTCCCTTCCAACCAGCAAGATATTTGTCGGCGGTAGCAATCATAGGTTGGAAATCTTTTGTGCACAGTTTAGTAGTTGATAAGGGTAGACCTAGGTATGGCTGGGGGAAAGAGGACACATGGCACTCGAATATAGTGGCAAGATGACTGGCTAGATCCGGTTCAACGCAGATGGGAAGGAAAGTGCTTTTTTTCAAAGTTGATATGCAAACCTGTGGCAGCGGAGAAGGTTTGCAGGGTTTCTTTAAGGGCGAGCAATTGTGCTTCATCAGCTCTAAGAATAATTAGAGTATCATCCACGTACTGCAGAACTGGACAAGGAAAGTTTGGGGTAATGGGGTGCTGGAACGTACCATCGGTGGCAGCACTAGAGAGAAGTTGCTGAAGAACATCCGCTACCAGAATAAAAAGGTAGGGAGAGAGTGGATCGCCTTGTCGTAAACCTTTTTTGCAGTTAATCCACTTGCCCGGAAAACCATTAAGAAGCACAGTTGTCTGCCCAGTCGTCAAGAAATTCCGAATCCAATCTCTCCATTTAGATGGGAAATTCTTTGCGTCAAGGACAAGAGCCGACCACTCGGTTGAGTCGAAGGCTTTCCTAAAGTCCAATTTTAGAGCAATAGTAGGGATGCGCCGTTTGTAACAGGTCTGAACAATTTCAGCTGCATAAATAAAATTTTCAGAAATGCTCCGGCCTTTGATAAAACCAGTTTGATCTGGGTGAACGAGTTGGGGTACCAAGGGTTGTAGTCTAGTGGTAAGGACTTTTGCAATGAGTTTCAGTGGGCAACTTTGAAGCGAGATGGGTCTGAACGGATCAGGTTTGGTGACGCCAACTTTTTTAGGCAACAAAACTATATGCGACTTGTTGATCCTTTGCAAGTCAGCAGCATTCTCATAAAATTCTTTAAAGAGAGTAACAAGGGAAGGGCTAACAAGGTTCCAGAAATACTTAAAGAAGGCGGGGCCGAAACCATCAGGCCCTGGACTAGATTCGTTTTTTATAGCCCAGAGTGCATTTTTTATTTCGGTAAGAGAGAAAGTAGCTATCAGGGAGGAACTTTGAAAAGAGTCTAAGGCTGTGTGGTTTAACAGAGAGGACAGATTACTTAGTGGGTTTGTTGGTGAAGGGATTCCCAGTAGGTTGTGGTAGAAGTCGTGTAGGATTTTTTTTTCCAAAGTATGAATGTACTGGAATATCTCCAGGATCGAGAACTCGAATTTGGTTTTTACGGAGTCGGATAGTTGCACACATTTGGAAATACTTGGTATTGTCATCCCCTAGAACACAATCCTTAACTTTTCCACGTTGCTTCCAATAATCAGCCAAGAGTTTAGTGTTATTACTCATTGATTTTTTGACCAGTAACCTTAGACGACACTCTAAACTTGCAAGGGGACGGAGCTCCTCAATTCTATCCAAAAGGTCAATGACAAGACCACAATTGGTGACAAGCACACTCGGGTTTTTTTTCTTTTCCCCATTTTTTTGCAGCATCACGAATTCTCTTAAGACGCAAGCAAATAGAAGCTGCAGAGTTGTTGCCATGCTGATGAACGCTTTCCCAATTCTGAACTACAATTGGGGGAATGGAGGGGACATTTATCCAGTGATAATTAAGTCTAAAAAATGGAGGGTTTAGGGACAGAAGTGGAAGCATTCAGAACAATGGGCACATGGTCTGAGGTGGTTCAAGTGTTAGAGGAGAGGGTAGTATCAAGGAAAAGGTTGCTCCAGTCAAGATTGACTAGGGCACGATCGAGACGGCAAAGCGTGGGATGGTCTTAATTATTAGTCCAAGTATAAAGTCTATCGAGAAGGAGAATATCTTGGCACAAAGTATTTATGAAATCATTAAACCAATCAGCTTCCGTACTATTAAAATTGTCATTGGACTTTTCATGAGGAAATCTTATAAGATTAAAATCACCGAGGATAATCCAAGGTCCATGAATAGAGTCGGCAAGAGATCTGAGAGAGTCAAGGAAGCACAGTTTGTTTGCATGATCGCAAGGGCCATAAACATTCGTAACACTGGAAGAAGCTTCCATCATAAGGTGTGAGAAAGTGGAGTGAACAAAGAAGGGTCCGGTTGTGGAGGAAAGCAGTTCTAGAGTAGTCAGACCAAGCAGAGAGGATTCCACCAGAGGCGCCAAGGGAAGATTTAAAAGTGTGGTTCTGTGTGGTGGGTGGGAGGAAGGAAAGCGCTTTGAAATGAGAAATAGTGGGTAACTTGGTTTCCTAGAGAGCAATAATGTCAGCATTACAATTATTCAGAGCTCGTTTAACATCTCTGCATTTTTCATTCCGACCAAGACCCCGAACATTCCAGGAGGCGAGCTTAAGAGAGCGACAATTAACAGCCATTACCATAACCATTCCAACAACCAGAGAGGAAAAATAGCGAGTTCAGAGGACTAGCAAATTCAGAGACCACAAGGTACTTAAGCATATAGAGATAAAAAAGGGTAAGCTTGCACACAGGTAGGGTAAAAAGTAAAGAACAAGGGGCGCTTCTAGTAATAACACAGCCAACCATGGAGTAGTTTGAGACGTCATTGCAGGAGCTTCCAGGAGCAGCTCCGCCTCATCAACACCACAAGCAGCGGCCAGGTCCAGGGCATCCTCAGCGGCGATGGGTTCTGCTGCATCTTTTGCAAGTTCAACGAGTTCAGCAGGGAGAGTACCTGAGGGGCGACCACGTTTGTCACGCGGTGCACGTACAGGGACGGCAGCAACAGCAACCTTCTTCCCAGCACCTTCCAACTTGCGGCGTTTCAAGTTAGTTGCTTTATCCACCATAGGCACATAATTCGGATCTTCACTGCTGGCAATTCTTGGACTCTGCCTATGGCCCGGAAAGGCCGGGGCAGTCGTAGCAGGTGGCGCTGAGGGAACAGCTTGAGTAACAGGAGGGGGTAGCGGCGCACTGGGCTCGGCAGGAGAGACCGGCGCAGCATGGGAAACCATCTTGAGCGAGTCCAGCAGAATGGACAAAGCGCCGTCCATAGTAGCTAGGCAGGGCAGTGCGAGTGGGACACTCGCACCAGCAACAGTCTGTCCAGCATCCTTATCACGCAAGGACAAAGGAGGAGAAGTAACCAGTTTTACAGCTTCTGAGAAGGAGATCTCGTTCACGGGATTTGCAGAACCAGCAGCTGCAAGCGCCACAGAGAAACCATGGAGATTGTGAGGCCCAACAGTGAAACGATTGTCGATGACACCGACAGAGCACTTGAGGAGATCAACAATGATCAGCCCCTCAGTGCCGGAATGGCGCCAAGGCTGTAGCGGCACCCTAAAGAACGCAGCTTCACCCACGGCCCCAAGAACATTGATTTCCACATAGCCGGGTAGAAGTTTGAATTCCACCCGGGAAGGGCGGCAGGTGATGGGTCTTCCATGGGCCGTAGGCAGGGGAATTTGGCCGACCAATGGCCCATAAGGCACAGGGCACAGCGCCGCAATGCCAGGTAGATGGGTCGACCCGCCCTGGACCGACAAGGTTGGAGTGGAGTCGGCCAGAGGGGGTCCAGTCGTCAGGCCAGCACTGCCAAGCAAAGATCCGCCAGGGGCAGGCGTGTAGTAGGGCCCAGTAGGCCCAAGAACCCCAGCTGGCCTAGAGCCCGCAGCAGGAGGGCCCAGGGGCGAGGAGACATCGTTGCCGGGGTTGGGCGCCGAGGGAGGAGGCGCACCGTCATCGCCGCCCAAAGAATCATCACCATCATCAGACCCTCCACCACCAGAGCCGCCCAAGCCTCCATCACTGAAAGGAGGCTGGCTGGAGAGGGGAGTGGAGTCAAGGATGTGCACGGGGCTGATCGAGCCCATGCCATCATAATTCTTGATGCGCATTTCACCCAAAATATCCACCAGATCTTTAGCTTTAACGGTGATGAAAACATTCGAGTAATCATAGCCAATAATGCAAATGGGATCAATGAAGTGGATGTTAGCAAAAGGAACGGTTGAGATTGCAATGTGCTCACGCGTCCAATACTCAAGAGGATAATCATCAATGGCAAGTGAGGCAAGTGCTTCATGCTGGAATTGGAAGCGATTATCAGTGCTATCAATCTTGTCAAGAGCCAGGTAAGTGTTGTAACTCCCAAAGTAGGGCGACCGATCAACAACGTCATCCCGGCGCATTTTGTCCTCAAAGCACACCAGCTTTGCACTGCGAGGTCCAGTGATCAAGGTGACTCTGGGATTTCTAGCGTACTTGTGGAAAAAGTTGCGGATCATCTTGGGCAGATCAGTAGTAGGAGGGTAAGTGTAGGCAAAGGCAAGATGATCAACCTTGGACATGTCGACGGGCAGCATGAAGACGTCGATGAAGTCAGGTCGAATTGGAGCTTCAAGGTCTTCAACATCGTGGAAGATGGACGGGTGCTCGGGGTCATACTCAGGGACCGGAGCATCAGCGGGCGCATCAGTAGCGGGTTCAATGTTGTTGTCGGAGCCATTTGCGCCTATGCCCACCGCCTCCCCCTAGAATGTCGAAGAAGGAGCGGGAGGAGAAGGCGAGTGCAGGAGTTGCTGAAGCAGCAGCGTCAGTAGCCAGAGGTGAGGCCACAACATCGCCGGTGGGAACAGGGCCGTCCTCCATGGAGCAGGAAGGACGAGCGGCTGGAGAGACAGAAGGGGTGAAGATGACGGATCTGTGGCCGGAGTAACAGGGTTGACATCAGGGGAGCCAAAAGGGGGGAGAGACGACTTACACAAGCAGGCAGTGTGGCCGGAGGACCAACACCGGCGGCAACGGATGGGATCTCTGCACGCCGCCTGCTTATGGTCTCGAGCAAAGCAGCGGAAGTACCTGAGTGAGAGATCAATGGGAGGAGGAAGGGTTTTTCTAGGGAGTGGAGGAGGCTTGGAAGGAGAGGAGGCAACAGCCGCATAAGAATTGAAGGCTGCAGTCGTCTTGGAACTGGGAGAAAAAGGCAGAGGGGGAGGGGGAGCGGTTGATCGATGAGGTGGTTGGGGGATGGGAACTGAAGGAGGACGCCAGAACGGAGGTGGGAAAGGGGGTTTGGGGAGAAGACCAGCCTGGTTTAGGAGCGAAACACAGTAAGGGCGCCGCCGGGATGTCAAAGGAAGCGCAGAGGTAGAGGCTGGATTGACCCCGGAATCAGGAGGAGGTGAATGGTGGCAATTAATAGGGGCGGCATGATTAATGGCAGAAGAAGCTGGGGGGTACAGGAAAAAAGGTTTGATTGGCTAAGAGAAGAGGGAGCATTAGTTGGCACGGTGATCGAGAGCGAGGAGGAAGAACAGGAATTTGAATTTGAAAATGGAGAACAAGAACTCACGAGCGAGGAGCAAGCATGCGCTAGAGAATCATGGAAGAAGATGAGGAGACCACCATGAGAGAGCTCCTGCAAACGAAGGATCAACGCAAGCACAGAGGAGCAGGAAGCAAATGCACGAAAATTTTTTGGCTGGACCACAGAGACCACGAAGGTATCCGGGCCAGCACCCATCCAGAAGTTCAAGTAATCAGCAACAATGGAACAATCGGGCGGGCAAGGATCTACAGTGATCCAAAAGGCTAACGAATGATCAGGAGTTGACGGTGCACTAGACAGCAAACAAGAAGCACCAGAGAGGAAAGAGGAGCGAATGAAATTTTGAAAAAGAACACCAGGTTGCGGGGCCGCAAGAAAGCTAGCTAAAGGAGGGAAGGAGGGAATATCGGAGCTGAAGAAGAAACCATGGCGGACAGGAGGAGGAGGTTGAGGTGAGGACGACGAGAGGCAGGAAGAAGAAAGGGAAGCCATCTGTAGAGAGGAAAAGCTGCGGCGCAGCGGCCAGTAGAGCAATGGCGACAGCAACGAACAACAGCGCCAGGAGGGAGGGAGGGGACTAGAGCACGCTGGTGGAGGGAGCCCAGCAGCGGCAGAGGCGGAGGAGAAGGTGGGGGAGGCCGGAGGAGAGGAGGAGGGCCGGCACAGACGCCGGTGGGGCGGTGGCCGCCGGGACCGGGGTGGTCACCGGCGGGGGGAAGGGGCCATCCCGTTCCGCTAATCGTCTCCCAAAACAAGCACTGACGTGGAATTGTAGTTCAATCCTATTCCTGCTTATTACTGCGATTATGCTTTGTTAACTTTTGTGATTTGACAGAGCCCTCGTGGGTCAAGTACATACATACATTTCCACCGAGCTGGCGGCGTTCTCATGAATCAGAAAATAAAATGAGTCATGTTTAGTGTTGGCCTTATATGACCTGTGGTAGAAAAATAAATGAAAGATGCGATTATATGCATTACAACGACAACTAAGCCGTACGATGGCCCATAAGCTGTATTATTACGGTCCTAAAATTAATAACCCTCTGATATAGTGTGATCTAATAATTCAAATGCAACACATCTCTCTTGGATCTCAACCATTTTATTATAACGGAATGTTGCGGTACTCGATACTTTGGTACATACTCTCTCCATCCTTGAATGTAAAATATTAGAGGGTTTAAAATTTGTACCCAAGTCCTTTGATAAAAAAGGCATGCTAATCTTTTTGGTTTTGATGCGTCCTTAAAATTAAATAATTGATTAAATGAACAATGTACTGATGAGGGGCACATGAGTCTTTTCTCTACCTCCTTAATTTGTCTGCAAAATTCTAGAGCAACCTACAAAGGAAGTACAATATTTAATAATTTGACAACATACTTTCCAGACATTATTCTTTCGAGATAGTATATGGCCTGTTCTAGAAGGCCGAGTTTCTTACTGTGTGCTGTGTGGTCCTATAAGTATGGTGTAGGAGTAGGTAGTAGCCAGGATTCGGAACGGAACGAAGCTAGCCACCGTCAGCAAAGCCGGTTAGGAGCCTTGCTGGTAGGAGCACAGCTCCCTCCGGCTTGTCCCGCTCGATGACCGTTCATCTCCACCTCCTTCATCTCCTTCCGATAGGTAACTGTTTTTGAATCAGAACCCTTATCCTATTATTATATATAATTGATCCAGTGGCGCTGCCACTCGGCTGCCAATCCACGTCCCCTTTTACAAATTGTCGAAAAATGGAATGGTACGTACGTTTTTTTTTCATATATCTGGGACCAAACATTTGCTTCCATGATATGGACATCCTGCTATTATTTTTGCTTGTTGAGGTAAAGATTTTTCAGGATAAATATGCCACGACCGAACGACGCACGCCGGCGGCGGGGTTGGATGCGTGCTATGAGATGCTATAATGATTGCCCATTAGCGAGATGACGATACTGATCGAGAACCGGCTTTGACCGCCTCCGATGTGATCCTCAACGTACGGTCGGATTAAAGCTGCAGGCTGCTGATGGAGGCGATCGACGACGGAGGAAGATGCCGCCGTACGTCATCCACCGTCGGCTCCATTGCATTTGCGTGCTGCTGTTAGCGCGCGGAAGCTAATGACAAAGTGGCAGGTATGTCCATGGATAAAAGTTATACTTTCGACCGACTCACCACTAATTGCCTAGGGCCGATATAAATGTAGCCTTGTCCTTAAATTAAGGAGCCATTAATAAACATGCATGGGTAAACATGAGCAAAAGGGCCACAATGAACTTACTTAAGACACAGACTTGTAATCCTTTTGGAAGTCTTTATTCCGGCTGTGGCTTCACCTTTTGTGTAAAACTAGACATCATCACTACTACGAAAAAGATTTTTAGGAATGGGTGCAGTATCCAGCCATACTTCTCACAGCTAAAAATTGATTTGTATGGGCGGGTGATCCCATGATCTGTCTCTACAAATTGATTTCCAAAAAATAAAAAAATAGAGAATACTCAAAATAGATGGTACTCCGACGTTGATACGGAACTAATCCACATCTAGTACTCGGCTGTACAAATCAATTTCCAGAAAATGATAATTTTAGATCTTATTACCATTATAATTTTGATATCGAACTAACCTACATCCGAGGTTGTCTGAAGAAAAAAAAATCAAAACTTCTAAATTTTAAAATTAGAGAACTTATAATATTTTTTTGGACTATTAAATGATCTGAAAATTATAGCCATTTTCAGGTATGCGTGATGGCGTCAATTTCCAGCAAAATGGTGATGAGGAGAACCCGGAAATGTTTCTTGACCTGGCTACCAATGTACAAACAAAGCTCGGAAGATGCACCACACAATTGGTGCAGCTTTTTGGAGGGTCAGCTCAAGACCCCCTCGGCGATCGCTTGTTCGTGAAGAAAGTGAAGCTCGACGAGAGCTAGGACCTGAAGATGTCGCCAAATATGTGAAGCTGACAACATCAAGACAGAAGATGGTGACCGCAACAACACAAAACCTTCATCTTCCCTTTTGTATTTTTTGTTCAAGAACACTCTTGCTGTTTTGTTCGCGCGGTTCTCTGGCTTTCATTTGTAGGGTGCTAGTCGCCCGGGTTTCGGTGCTTTCTTCCTATGGTGCGCTGTAAAATGCTAAAACCAATACTTTGGCCTTGTTCAATGGATGGACCTGGGCAGCAGCCTGTTTTTCTACAAAAAATGGAGTAACCGGTCAAACTGTTTAACTAGGGATACAAGTGGGTACCCAATGGTGTTTTATAAGTCAACTAAATAATTACGATTGTATGTCATTCTAGTTCATTTTTTTTCCTAAATTAATTACACATAATACTATATATTTCATTTTATCAAGTTTTTAAATCGACCCAATAGGCCAAAACAAATGTATATAACTTGCATCCCGATGTTTAACCTACGACAACTAGACAGGCAAAGAAACAAAGATTCAGTTAGCCGCCGGTGGCCGGCGCCGGTCAATTATCAACCGGTCACCAGCAACGCATATAAGGAAACACGCCGACCGGTAGTAGGTGCATGCTATGATGATCACTCACCACGCCATCATAATCAGCGATGACGACGGATAATACGGCCTTGACCGCCTCTACAACGTGCGATGTGATTAAATCACCAGGCTGCTGATAAATGGAGGCGCGCGACGACGGAGGAAGATGTCGCCGTCGTCGTCCATCCTCGGCCGGCACCATTGCGTTCCGAGCTGCTGTTAGGGCGCGGAAGCTAACAAAGTGGCAGGTTATTGTTAGCAGCTTCGACCTGTGCGACTAGCACTCGGACCTGCTCCGTCCGACCATTCTGCTCCCGCCATGGAGAGCGGAGAGGTTGGTCGACTAGTCGTCGTCGCCGCCGCTTGTCTCCTTGTGGCATGGGGCTCCAGCGCAGCCGCCAGCCGCAGGCTACCTTTCCAGCTCCATGGGTCTGCGTGGTGGCCTCTAGCGTGGTCTGACAGCCACGGCCACATGGCCGCGCCGCAGCCATACGTCGGCACATTGCGATGGTTGCGTCAGCCTCCGCCGCGAAACACGTGATGACGAATTTCCCCCCCTCCTCGAACCAAAGACACGAGACGTAGCGGCATTGATGTACGTGGGGGATTGGGGAAGAACGATGGCGTATTGAAGAATTAGTGTTTGTATTCTTTTTTAAATTATTATATAGGGCAAAAGAACTATTAGTATTTAGATATTTTTTCTAAAGTGTATCATGATATGATTAATAAAATGGAGGAAACTGCGATTGGTGTTTGTATTAATATTAGTAAGATACCAAATACCAAAGAAACATGCATGAGCGAACTAATGTTGGATTCAACCGTACCGTTAGTATATGCCTCTCAATAGTGAGACGTCTGTAGTAAATTCATCATTTTCATGATCCGCCAGCTCGGTCTTTCGAAGATGTACTTAGAGTTGCGTGCATATATTTAGGTCAATTTCAATGTACAATTTCATAATACAGTTACCAAGATTCAAAACTAGATAACCATGCCAGTTAAGTTTTATGGGAATAAAACTCCTCTCCTATCCCATAAAACTCCCTTCTTCTGGCTCCTCATCATTTAGTAAAATAGATTATTTGGCATAGAATTTAATACCAATAAAACTCTCCATAAATTTTTTATTGAGACTGGTCTTATAAGATTGAAGCTACATGCCCGAAATATGGTACACGACAAACTCGACCTATGCCGTGTCCGTGGCTGCCGTCGGGTGCTAGGCTTATTTCGCCGTGTGCTTTTGACACACGGCGAACACTCGAAATCCGGTAGTGCGTGTATGTGAACATCAGCTTGTATTCGAGAAAAAAATGTGAACATCAGCTTGATGGACTTACACTCGAACACTCGAGGCCAGCTCCGGATCGAGCCCCTTCCCCTCTGGTGTCCCGAATGTGAGGCGATTAGCAATGTCTCTCAAGTGACCTCTCTGCTGAGGCCATATTTCAGGCAATGACGTTTTGGGCAGAAGCGCTTTATCTTCCGTTGTTCGGTTGCTCAAGGTTTCTCAATCGATGACGGTGCTAATTATTGTACCTGCAAGGCTCGACGAGCAGAGCTTGCCTGTTGATCGAGCTGGCGCCGCTCGTCGTCTTCCCTGGCGGTGGCCGGAGCTCGGTCGGATCGGGTCCCCACCGTGCCACCATTATCAGGGGTATATCTGACGGCGGCGTCGATAGGCTGGCACATACGCATACTGTATAGTTAGGATTCTAGGTACGTATTTTCTCTGATGAATTGGAGAACACAATTAACAAAAAAAAACATGAAAAGGAGAGAGAAGAAAGCGGCAGGTTTTTGCTTGCACAGCTGCACGTACGTACTAGCGCTGATTATTTGATCAGATTGTCAGTAAGTGTTGCGATCAAGCGAAGACTGAAGAAGCAATCATTTGCTTGTATTCCACGCATGCTACCCTTGGAGAGGAAGAATAAACTTTGGATTTTACTACATCCGCCTCAAATTACAATTTATTTTGATTTTTTTGGATATATACATGTATTTTGGTATGCATCTAGAACAAAACTATATCTCGATAAATAGCAAAGGTTTACATATCTAAAAAACCAAACGAATTATAAATAGCATAAACGAGTAATTCCCACCGCAACGTTATTGTATTTGTTTTTCTTAAAAAAATATTTGGCATGCCAGTTGGGCAGCTGGGTCACTAGAGAATTGGTCATCGCAAATGGACTATCACAGCTGGTTCAACACGAACCGGCGGTGATGAGGCATCACCGCCGGGTCCAGAGCATGTGGCCGTAGTGGCCGTTGGAACCGGCGGTGATGCTGCCTATCACCGCCGGTTCGTGTTACGAACCGTTGGTGATGGCCTGCGAGCGCATCACCGCCGGTTTGTAACACGAACCGGCGGTGATGAGCCTGTACAGTACAAAACCCCAACCCCTTCTTCCTCCCACCACCTTTCTTCTCCAACCCGACGGCCACGGGTTGGAGAAGAAACAAGTTGAAAATAATGCAGAGAATGATGATGGCGGTTCCCGTGGTAATGGTGAGGGTGAAGAAGGCGACGGGAGCCCTTCGGCATACTTAAACCTCAACCAAAATGAGGAGGTAATTCGTTATTGCATATATGTGAGCTCTTCTAATTGGGTTAATTGTAGGAAATAATTGTTCAATATATGTGCAGGTGCCAGCTCAGACTGGGGAAGAGACCACGGCATCAGCTGCCGGTAGGGGTACGTCCAAACGAGGTAGAAATAAGATGCCTAAGGGTCGGTCTCTTATTACCAAGCTCGATGAATTAGGTGAGCCCATCGCTCCTATCAAGGTGATGGGGTCATACAAGTCAGCTATTGGGGTTGTAGTGAAGCAAAATTTACCCATCACGTACAAATACTGCAATGCGAAGGATAAGACTTGGGTGGTACCTGACTCAGTCAAGGAAATATGTTGGGGGAAGCTGAAAGAGAAGTTCATCTTCCCTGAGAATTCGGAGGCATTAGCAAGGCGTCCGGCACTGTTTCTCATGGGCACTTCTTTCATATACTTCAAATTTACCTTGAACAAGCATGTGAAGAATGGAACCGAGCCAGAATGGAAGGATTTTCCGAACCTACGACCTTTTTGGGAAGAGTTTGTCTTGTACAAGAGATCAGATGAGGCATAGGCGAGCAGCGCCACGAATTCGCAAAATTCTAGGAAAAATGAAAAGCCCCATAAGACTGGCTCTTGTGGGTACATTAGGAAAATAACTGAGTGGGAGGAGCAGGCAGAGTGGCTGGTCCAGAGTGGTGTTACGCTGCAGACAGATGGGTGGGATCCTCGGGCTGTGAGGTATCTTCTAGGGAGGGGTGCCTACTACAACCCCGATGGTTCCCTTGGTTTTCGTGATCATAATGCCGAGGAACTTGGACGCAAGATTCAGGAAGCACACGAGCCTGTTGCCACAGATGCTTTCGCGCCAGACAGGGAGAATGATGAGTTGACTCGAGCACTGGGAACCAAAGAGCACCCCGGCCGCACACGTGGGACCGGCAATGTTCCATGGGGGGTTTCCTTCCCTGAACATTTGGGCACATACAGGAGCCGTGGGAGGAGGAATGCTCAACGAGAGGCCGAGTGGCATCTTTTACAGGCTGTCCGTGAAGAAGTAAATGCAACAAATGAGAAGTTTCGGGCTGAGCTTGTGGAATCACTTTCCCGTGGTGCTCCCTTGGCACCAGGAGAAGCAATTAGAGATGTTGCACCTGATATTGCAAGTCCACCAGGGTTGGTTCGGAGTAGCTGTGGAAGCGCTGCGTTGCCTGAGGAGGATGTTGGAGTCACCTTCCCTGTGGATAAGATCACACAACCAACAACCTGCAAGCTATACATCCATCAAAAGTTCTTTGATACGAAGGTGGTCAGGCTTGGCCAACCGGCGAAGGGGTTATGCTGCATAGTCGCCCTTTACCTGATGGATATGCAAAGGTTACTGTTGATTCTCTTGCTAAGAGGAAATATGGAAATATGGAATTGGATATCCCCGTTGATGACAGCAAGTTGCTAGGGGATAACATCGGAGGCTTTGTGGCATGGCGGAAACGCTACATAATATTTGAATCAGAATCTGAGTCATCGGATCACGATCCTCAAGAGTCACCGGAGAGGGACCTCCCTCCTTCACCATTGTCTGAAAGGGAATCAAGCCCGGCACCTCAAAGGGAGCAAAGTCCACGAAGTCCGTCACCTCAAAGGGAGCAAACTCCTCCTAGCCCTCCGAAAAAGACGAACATCATCGAGAACACATAAGCTATCATCTCAGAAGCAATATTCAGAACCGGTAGAAAAGCCAGAGGCACCATGTGAAGGGACGGGCAAGAAACAGGTGAGTGGAAGCATAACAACGCTCCTCGAAGAAAAAGGAAAGAAAGGAGAGAAGGACTTTATAGTCCCAAAAGATGCAATGAACCATTTCTTAAACTTAATGAAAGTGCCACAAACTGGAAATCCGCAACCTCCGCCTTCAGACTATGAGAGAACTATGAGTATGGAGAAGTGGCAGGCAAGATCCCGAACTGTACACAAGTTAAATGTAGCTGAACGGGCCGCATTTTGTAAACAAAACAACATGACAGAGTTAGATTTTCTTCGAATTGAGTATGGAGAAGATTGGTGGAAACAACCATTGCCACTAGCACCGATTACCTGGCAATTTGCATTGGGGAAAGATCTGCTACCCCCAGAACAAACCCGAATGCTACCCACAAGAATGCGACAGTTGCATACTTGGTACAAGATGCAAAATTGTAAGCTGTTTGGGGCAAGATATCTTGATGAAGATCTTCATAAGGGGGGAGACATAGTATGGGTTGAATTCGAGCACTTGTATCATTTCTACCAACAGGCTGCTCTCGACGTCTCAATCATGACCTTATGGACTATGTAAGTATCCTCACTAATGATCATATGTCGTCATATATCACTCTCTAGCATGTTTAACTTTTCATCACTCTTTTCTAGAATGGAGTCACACAAATATAGACGAAGTGGGATTCACAATATAGGCTTCTTGGACTCTAGCACTGTACATGAGAACTCAGTTCACTTACCAAGTACCGTTGACTACTTGTACAACGCTTTCCTCTCCATGCAGGATAAAAGATCCATACTTCTTTCATACAATTGCTAGTAAGTTTGTTTTTTAATTCCATATCAAAATTATGCTCACCACAGTTATTATTAATTTGCTTTGTTGTGTCTTATATACAGTTATCATCATGTCTTACTCGATATCCGCCTTAGCGATAGTCGAATCAAGGTTTTTGACTCACGAAAGTGACCATTCTCACTAATCCAGCCTGCCATTGATGTCCTCAACAAGTAAGTATAGCAAATGAATTTATATGATATTTGAATGTCATGTATCTTATTCATGCAATTTATCTTTCATAATTTCGCCCATATATAAGGCCTTGGCTAAGTACAATAAGAAAAGCAAAATCCATAGACCTTTTTGGAAAGTCTTCACTGTGGATGAGGCTAAATTCATCCGCATTTTTTTATTTTTAACCTATTTTTCAATTTTATTTTAAAAATAATCCACCCGGACAAATATTTGCAGATCTAACCCTTTTGGTCGCGCCGGTCCGCGTGACGCGACAAAAACACGCTGTCGCGCCACATGCATTGGTGTGATAAGGTGTGCCACATTGGCACGCTTTTGAGCGCTCGGAAGGGGTCTGACATCACATATTCCACGTGTCAAGCTTGTCACGCAACCCCCGCTAGCGCGACAAGGTCTGACCTTAGGAAAATCATATCTTTTTCATACGAACTCAGATGGAGATGATTTTTATACGAAAATTGTAGCTCTCAATGATATCTAAAACTTTGTAGTTTTGAGTTTTTTCATTTGAAGTCATTAAGATAATTAAATAATTAATTTAAATTTTTGACAGTATATTAAGCACTTGTACATCTATCGGATCGTCTCATAAACATGGGTACAAATTAAGTTCTGTATAGTGGTTGATATATAAAATAATATGGACTAAATAGTTCGATAAGAAATACAATGAGAAATCAAACTATATCGTATGATTAAGTAACTTTTTGAAAGATTAAGACCTTAAAATATGATAACAATTGGAAAAAGATATAGGTTTTTATAATAGTACTTCAGTGGTTTAGATAAAATGAATAATTTCAGTTGTTCTCAATCCTATGGCCTTCTTTTCACCGTATCTCCTTTGGTCAGCGTGACGCTCATTGATTGCACCGCTTGCTTGGACTAGCCAAGACCATACTCGAGATGCCTTCCATGGATCCCACCACTCTAGATACCTATTATATTAATAAAAAAGTGTTGTTACCGAAAAAAAGAAGAGCCACCACGTTCATCGAGAGGGTCTAGAAATTTCAACATTAATCTAAAAAAGAGAAAAATTTATACCGTTGGATTTTACGAACATCTATCGGTCTAAACTGACTCAAGAGTCCATATTAAAAATGATTAAAAATATCAAATTTTAGAATTAAAGAGATAAGAAAAATTATAATGTAATCAAAGAGTCCGTGCCCAATACAAAAATTAGTCAGACTTACCCATCCAACCAAGACCATACCGTAGGGCACAACTAATGGGGATCCAAACAGATTAATCTGATACATGGAAGTAAAATGTTGGCTCAAAGCAAGAAAGTAGAATAAAGTTCTTTGACCTACCAACCAATTCATGATTGTGCCTCAACCAATTCAACTAGACCAACTCGCAAGTTAAAGCGATAACTAATAATATCTAGAGTGTTACATTATATTCCGTACTCAATGATGTTGTAGTTTGATTTCTCATTGTATTTATTATCAACTATTTAGTCCATATTATTTCATATATCAACACTATATAGAACTTAGTTTGTACCCATGACAAACATGAGACAATTTGATTGATGTACAAGTGCTTAATATGCTGTCAAAAGTTTAAATTAATTATTTAAGCATCTTAATGACTTCAAATGAAAAAATTCAAAACTACAAAGTTGTAGATCTCATTGAGAGCTACAATTTTTGTATAAAAATCATCTCCATCCGAGTTCCTATGAAAAAGATATGATTTTTCTAAGATCAGACCTTGTCGCGCCAGCGGGGGTGGCGTGACAAGGCTGTACTGTCACGCCGGTTGGAATGGCGTGACAAGCTTGACACGTGGAATATGCGCTGGCAGACCCCTTCCGAGCGCTCCGAAGTGTGCCAACGTGGCACACCTTGTCACGCCAATGCATGTGGCGCGACAGCGTGTTTTTGTCGCGCCACGCAGACCGGCGCAACCAAAATGGTTAGATCTGCAAATATTTGTCCGGGTGGATTATTTTTAAAATAAAATTGAAAAATAGGTTAAAAATAAAAAAAATATTCTCCTCAAGCAGCCTTTTGGCAACGATCACTACGGGTTCAATGTAATGCATTACATGCACTGTTGCACCGGTGATGAAAGAGACGCCGCAATGATTTGTATGAAATGGTTTTATATTAATATGTGTTCTTATGTCTTAAATTATCTAACTTGTCTAATATCATATTATTGTGTAATATTTTTCAGAACAATGAGTTGAGTACAGGTGAATTGCTCATAGGCGAGCTAGTAGCACTTCAAGAGGAACTAGCCGGATGGCTTGTGGACTATGTTGTGAAGCCAGGATCTGAGTATAGCATAATCTAGGTGTAATGCATGATCATATCATTCTTGTCAAACATTGTAATATATTTGGTGTATCGACTAGATGTTCTCAATCTTGATGTATGAACTCTATGTTCTTAATCTTGATGTATGGACTCTATGTTCTTAATCTTGATGTATGAATTCTTTTATTTAATTTGAATGTATAATATTTTATGGTTGAATTCTGCTGGTATAATTATATATTATATATGCTATACAAATGGTGCAGTATTAATATATAAATATATTTTTTTTATGGGAAAAAAGTCTTCACCGCCGGTTCAAACCATTGGTGATGAGTGACGAACACCGTTGGTTCGTAACCGGAACCGGCGGTGTTGATTTCCCATTACCAACGTTTGGTGCTAACATCACCAGCGGTTTTTGAACCGGCGGTGATGAGACCCTCCATCACCAACGACATAAATCCAACACTCCCCGAACCATTGGTGATGCCCATTTCAAACCGGCGGTGATGGGGGCGCTGGAGTAGTGTCTACTCCACTACTACAAAAACAGTCTTTTATCCCGGTTCCACAGGGCCATTTGTCCCGGTTTTGGAACCGGGATTCGCCTTTCGGGACAAAAGCCTCCAGCCTTTTGTCCCGGGTGGCAGAACCGGGACAAAATGTCCCACACGCTAAATTTTTTTTTGCACCCCACGGGATTCGATCCCAAGACCTCTTGTCTAGTGCATGGTTTCCTTGCCAACTCACATAAGTAGTACATGTGACTCAGTATAAAATAACTTACTTTTGAACTGTCACGTGGAGGGGCCTTTTTATCCGGGTTGGTAACACCAACCGGGACAAAATGATCCTTGTGTCCGGGTTGGTGCCACCAACTGGGATAAAAGGGTCACCCTTTTGTCCGGGTTGGTGTTACCAACCGGGACAAAAGGTCCCTGTCCCCCGCTGGCCCGGCTAGCCGTTGGACCCAGGACAAAAGCCACCTATTGTTCCGGGCCCAAAGGCAACCGTGACAAATGGTCTGGAACAAAGGCATGTTATGTAGCCGTGCTCCTGTTCTTCACACCAATCATTGAGATTCGTTGCACGCGCTTGCCTGTTGACTGTGGCTGACGTGTCCCGTTTGAACGTTTCTGCCTCGTGCCATCAGGCCAGAAGAGATGCGTTTGCAAGAAACATGACATGCATCAATGCATGGACCACCATGCGCATGCCGGGTTATCAGTTCACAGCGTATTGGCTAGTAGACAAACGCTCATTTGCCGATCATAAACAGGAGAACAGCGGCAGCAGCTACTCCTGTATATGTTTGTGATCATAAAACAGCATGGGCTTCCAGGGATCTTGCACCATTTCCTTCTTTTCGGGGATTAATAAAAAAAGGTGTTCTATAAAGCTGCAGAAGCCAGGTATGATCAGCAGTCTCTGTATCATCTCAGTGTAACGAGCATTTGACGGTATCGAACAGCAACAGAAAAGTTCGATGCTTTTCACAAAAAAAAACAGAAAAGTATGAAAAAAAGAGTAACAAACTGGAAGTCGGCAAAAGGCACAGCACGTCTTCGGCATAAATAAGGGCGTAATGCATCCCTTTCTTCCAGACCCAGAGGCAACCCAATCTAGCTCATCACAGGTCCACATCAAACGCCCAACAAACATGAACTAGTCTAAATCATCGCACTATACTTGAACAGGAGACAGAACAATCCGGTAGATACGCTGTCGTGGTGTGGCAAACCACAGCCGGGTGGCGGAATGCACCCGCCTAAGCCCAGAGGGTGAGTACTCGGGGGGTTAGCTAGGACTAGTTCGATCTCGCTGGAAGAACACGATGAACACAACCGGTTTAGAGTGGTTCGGGTCGCCGGAGCGTAATACCCTACGTCCACTGTGTGTTGTATTGCCTTAGTCTCGAGAGAGTCTTGGCGTCTCTGGTGCTGAGTCCAACGTGAGTCTATGTGTGTGTCTCCCTATCTGTAGCGAGCGCCTCTCTTTTATGTCTCAAGGGAGGCGCGTACATGGCCGTTGGGTCCCCGACAGGTGGGCCCAATCGATGTAGTATAAAACAACATACTGTTCATACATTATGGCGCTGCAAGTGAAGGAGATCTCATTCCTGGATTTCCTTGCCTGCCCGCGGGAATCCTCCGTCCAGCATACCCATCCGCTGTCTTGTCGAAACGGCGCTAGGCGTAGCTTGCGGCGTCGCCTGCAGCATAGCTGAACGAGCTGTGTTGCTTGCGGCGTATGCGGCATGAGAGAAAAGTGCCGTGCCATCGTATCCACTTAATGTGGCAGACGGGCTCTACGCGGTTGCGGTGCAGGCGGCTGCAATGTGTACCTCGGTAATACACGGTCTATAGTGAGACCTGACAAAGGCTGCCCCGCGTGACGCGGCGGCAGTGCACGCCTCAACCACCCGCATTAAATGCGGTGGGTGGGCGAGCCTTCCTATGGAAGACCCGCGCCCGTGCCTGCGGGGCACGTGGAGCCTACGGACCCCCCCGGCAATATGCTGGCTCTACGCGCGTGGGAGGTCCGGTCAGACGCGGGGAGGTCCCGGACCCCTATAGGGGGTCCGGGCCCTCGGCTGTTGGCTTGGAGCTTCCCCTCCTCAGGGACACGTGGCGTCACCGGACCCGTCCCAGAGCGGGGAGCGGGTCCGGGGCCGTTGGCCCGGTGAGGTAGGACCCTGACTCGTGGGGCCCGGCTGCTCTGCCCCTTATGTCGTAGTTACGGATGACTACGCGAGTCCTGCCTTGCTGCAGTAGAAGTGGGTATCCCTGCTACAGGGTACCGACAGTGGCCCCCGGGCCCACCTTGGGAGAGGTGACGAACCCGCAAGTGGGGCCACTACTGTGATTTGGCCCTGTATAACTTGAAACCTCTTACTGCAGGAGTCTTGTCCGGCTTTGACCATCCATCGGGTTTTTCGCTGCCTCATCACATCGCAACGGCTTACTGACTCGTGGCCCCCACACACTTCGGTACACCTAGTCACGCGAGCGACGCTCAGCATTGTTGCGGCCGGAGTAAACGGGATATTTACCACCAGCGCAGTTCCCGAAAAGATTGGTAAATGCCAGCGCTTTAAGCGCGCACGTCAGCTCAGCTTCCGCCTGGCTTCGCGCGCGGGCGACGGTTCAGATCCCGCCTTATGACACCTTTGTTTGTTCCCCGCCCTCCCTGACAGGCGGGCCTGGGCCCCCTTGTCATGGACTGGGCGGTTAACACCAGGCGTGAGCGCCGCTTGGGTTCTAGCGACGGTTCCGGGGAGCGCCGGTTGGGTCAGGCTTCATAAGGGACGAACCGCATACCGCGGTTACTTTTCTACATTTGCCTTCTTCCTTCCAACCTTTGCGCCCCTTTGCCTTCGATCCTCCTATCCCCTTGCTCTTCTGCGTAGATTGCTCCACCCCTCCACAGCGAGATGGTGTCCCTCGCTCACCCCCGTCGTTTCCAGACTGAGGAGCTGAACACGGTGCGCCACCTGCTTGGGTGGAGTCCACAGGAGACTGCCTGGGGGATTCGAGCAGACTCGGTTCCCCTCACCAATCTGCGCGCCGGGGAATTTGTGCTGTTCATCTCGCACATTTCCACCGGCGTGGGGTTACCGGCCTCTTCGTTCCTGCTGTTGTTGCTGGAAGACTTCGGCGTCCAGCTCCAGCACCTCACGCCCCACTCCCTCCTGCTGACGTCCATCTTCGTCCATCTATGTGAGATGTTCGTGGGGGTGTGGCCCTGCGTCATCCTCTTCCGCCACTTCTTCGTTTTGGTGAAGTCCGGGAAGGGGAAGGATGAGGTGGGGGCGTACTACTTCCAGATGAGGAAGTGGGAGGAGTGGCGCAAGGAATGGGTGATCGCCACCACCGAGGCCAACGAGCGCCTCGCCTTGCCGACCGAGGGACCCACCTCCGACTGCCAGTCCTGGAGGGCCAAGCCGTCCCTGTCGCCAGTGTTCGACCCCATACTGAGCAAGATCAGGTCGCTGGTTGAGGGCGGCCTCACCTCACTGCACGTGCTTGGGGATTTCCTGAAGCGCCGGATCGCACCCCTGAAGCAGCGGCCGCGTCCTGCTTGGAGCTTCACCGGCCCCAACGACTACAGCAGGACCCACCGCAGAGAGGGGAGCGATTTGACCCAGGAAGCCCTGGAGGTCCTGGTGCGGGCGGTGACGGGGGAGATCTTCATCCCGGAGCACCTGATCCTTCCTCAAGGTGTCGTCCCCCTCAGCGAGGACTCACGCCTGAGGACCACGGTGCTGGCCACCCTGCCGACCCTCGACGACGGTGGGTTGGCAGCGCGCTAGACCGGAGGCGACCCGGACCGTGGGATCCGGATCCCTGGTGCGTCCGGGAAGCAAAACATGCCGAGCGCTGCGGGGTCCGGCCCCACTGCCATGGGCAAGTAGGCCGTGGCTCGTAGCACCGCCACGAGCGGTCCCAGCAAGACCCGAAGCAGCTTCGGCGCGTCGTCGGGAGAAGCGGGCCTGCGTAGGTTGCACCGGGGCGACGGAACCCCAATTGTGGAGCCCGCCGGGAAGCGTCAGAGGACCGCTGAGGGCACGGGCCAGGGTAGCTCCCGGCCCCCCGGCTCTCGCGGGACCTCCGGAGATGCCTCCCCCCGGCTGCAACAGCAGCAGCAGCCACGGGTTGCACCTCCGCCGCCGCCTCGGGAGCAGCAGCAGTCGCGGGGTGCGCCTCCGCTGCCACCACGGGAGCAGCAGCAGAAGCAGTCACCGAGCCTCCGTGGGCGCTGGAGACCCGGCGCTTCGGGGTAAGTGTTCTTCCGTTCACTCCCCTTATTCTCAGTGCTTCGCTTTTTGCTAAAGGCTTCTTCTCTTTGTTTGCTAGGGCCTCTCGCCCAAGCAGTTCTTCCACCGCCGCTGGCTCGTCAGTGGGGGTCCAGGCGACTGGGGCCTCGGCGGTGACGGCGGGAGCGACGGCGGGTGCGGGGAGCTCGGGTACGGTGGCTTCCGCTACCTCGTTGGTGCCCAACGCGGCGCGGCGGATGCGCCAACACCAAGCGCTGCAACGCCCGATGCGACGGCGGCGGGTGCGCTAGTGCCAGGCGCAGCCACACCCGACGCGGCGTTGGCGGATGCGCTAGTGACAGGCGCAGCCACACCCGATGCGGTGGCCTCCGAGGCCTTGGCTACGGCGATAGCCGCGCCGACACCAGGCTTGGCGACGGCGAGCGCAGCCGCGATGGGCGCGGCAACGGCGAGCACAGCGGCAGCGGGCGCGGCAGCGGCGAGCACCTCGGTTCCTGAGGTCCCGACGCCTGTACCGGACGTCCCCTCCTCCAATACCCAACCTGTGGCAGAGGAAGAGCTGGAGGAGGTCTCTGGTAGGCGGCTCCTGCAGGGTCCCCCGGAGGAGGAAGTGGCTCCCTTCCCCGAGGTGCTGGTCCGGGTCCGGCAGACGATAGAGGAGGCGACCTCTACTGCCGAGGCGGCCTTTCGGCGGAAGTGGGCCGTTCTGGAGAGCGAGCGACAGCGCCTCGGCAACTGGTATACCCACCTGGAGGGGCGCATGAAGGCCGAAGCTTCCCATGCTGCGCGTGTTCGGTCCAAACTCAAGGCCGACCAAGAGTCCTACCGAGCCAATCTCCGGAAGGTGTTCGACCGGGAGTTTGCAGTGGCAAGCCGGGAAAAGGCCCTGGCGCTGCGGGAGGAGCCTTTTGCCAAGGAGGAGGCCAGCCTCGCGGCTCAGCAGACCGAGCTTGAGACTCGCAGCCAGGGTCTCGAGATCCGCAAGCAGGAGCTCGACAAGCTCTCTAAGACTCTGCAAGGATGGCGCGAGCAGCTGCAGGTGACCGCCAGCAAGCAGGCTGTTGCCGAGTTGGAGCTTGAGGAGGATAGGAAGTCCCTTGCAAAGCGGGAATCCCACGCCACCAACATGGAGCTCCAGCTTGAGTGCCAGCGCGAGGCCCTCAAGTCCCTGAAGGAGTCGGCGGCGAAGAAGGTGGCCCAGCTTGAGGAGAGGACCCGCCAGGTGGAGGCGGCCAAGGCAGCACTGGACGCCTTGGTGCATGAGACGGTCCAGGAGGCAGTCCAGAAGCTGCAGGAGGACCAACGCTTGGGGGCCTAGCGGATCGTTGACTGGACGAGCGAAGCGAGCTCAGTGCTGGTGCCACTTGGAATGAGTCCAATCCAAGTGGCGGAGCCGCCAGCTTCGATTGCTGACGCCCTCCCAGTGCTGAACTCTGCTTCTGACAGACTCCGGCGTCTGGAGCCGATCCTTGCTGGCCAGCTTGAAGCCGAGGGCCGCGAGCTGATCCGGATGGTGGAAGAGCATATTCTGACCTGCCTCCAGAGCCACGACCCAGCCATCTAGCTAGCCCCCGTGGTCGATGGTCCAGTGGCGGGGCGGAGACGGAGGCCTCTGCTCGAGTAAGTGTGCGGGATGTCGTCGACTTCGTCGCCGCCTACTTCAAGCGGGAACCTGCAGACTCTTGAGCTGGACATCACAGCAGGCGGCGCCTTTGTTTTGTTTTTTGTGTTATGTAACAAACATTGTACTTGTTGAAACTTAATTGAAGAAAATTTCAACTTAAGTGTTTGTCTATTGTTCTGGTTTGCGATATGTAGCACCCCGGCGCCCTGCCCCCCTGGCAGATAGGTTCAGTTGTTAGGACCTATCTGCCATCCGAGCCGTAGAAGACACTCCGGACCCCCGTATGAGGTTGAGCAAGTGTCCTTGGGCATAGGTGTAGCATAGATTGCAACTTGAACGAGCGACTTATCCCCTGTATAGCAGAAAAACTATAGAGAGAAAATCAAACTCGCTTGTATGGTGGTAATGATACTGCAACTTAGTTGTTTGACGCATGCAGGATCGATCCTTGGTGTCTTGCTCAAAGCAAATGCCCCGGGCCCCCTGGGAGACAGGCTCAGTTGTTTGGAGTCTGTCTACCACAGAGACTGGACCTCGATCTGCATGAAGCCTTAAAGCGGATGCCGGGACCCCCTGGTAGGTAGGCTCAATGGTTTGAGGCTAGCTACCACCAGTCAAGGCTCAACCTACGTACCACTCAAAGTCACAGCTTAGTAGCAGGCCCGCGGGACCTATTCTAGACTGGCCCCCAGACTAGTATGAGATCCGGAGCTCTAGATGCGTAGGTCTAGGCAGTTCAATGCTTGTTACAGAGTAGTGGATTGTGTAGGCTTAGGGTGCGGAACCAGGCTAAGGCGCTACACAGGGCTCCGGACCACTCCAGGAAACAATCACGACTTTACCGGACCTGGCTCCATCATTCCAGACCCCTCCTAGCAGTGGGTGAGGTCATTCTGTCGTACTCGATCCTTTGAGATATGGAGCTGGACCTGCCGTGTAGGACTTAGGAAGCCAACCCTTGAGCTAGAACGAGGTACTAGAGCACTCGTTACAGGGTGGTGGAGTGTGTAAGCTTTGGGTACGTGCGGCAAAACCACATGAATTATCCCGGCTCAAGTGCGCAGGCCATCACCATAAAGGCAACACCGGCTCAAACGCACTTCAAACGGAACAATTCTTGGTCTGTCGGGTAACGTCCCGATACAACCACCAGTTCTCGGATCGAACAAGCATACCCCGCACGAAGGCGAGTCCAGAGATATTACAACCACAAGTTTTACATCACAGGCATAAAAGTTATTACAAACCAGTTCTAAAGCATTATTACAAGACCAACCTTAGTAAACAGTTATACAAGCCATAACTTAAGTTCAGAGTTTAGACAGCGGAAGATAAAACACGACGGCTACAACATGTCGCAAAAGGATACCAGGCTAGCCCAAGCATGGTATCACTCGTCATAGTCATTGCCGGTCGAAGACGTGTCCCACTCTACGGACCAGCCAGGAGGCAACGAGCAAGGATAGGTCAAGCTAGCAATTTGCTCCTCAAAACTCATACCTGAAAAAGGTTTTCAACAGCATGGCTGAGTATTCTAATACTCAGCAAGACTTAACCGTCAACGGGTCTAAGTAACCCACTTTAGCTAGACTAAGCAAGGTTCTGTGAGGCTCTGGTTTTCCTTTTGCTGAAAAGCAATAAAGAGTAGGTCCTTACTTTCAAGTTTTAGCTTTCAAGATTCTAGTTGATTAACCATTCTATGTAAGCAACTACTATCCAATCATGGTAGAAAACTAAGCAAACAACAAGATTGATAAATAGTATTGTTTCTCTTATTACTCTGTGTGGCAAAGGGATCAAGCAGTCTCATTTCATCGTGAGAGGCGGACGATTCTGAATTGAAATTCAACCTTGCAAGGATAAACCTAGCACACACGTCTGGAACACCATCGGGTCATTCCCAAACAACCGTTGACCTTTCTTTCCGGCTTGTGGATAGTGCCACTCTCCCCGATTACAGGGCTCCAAGGCCGAACCTTGTCCCTCGAAGTCGTAGTGTTGCGCAACATAAAAATAAACCTATCCCTAAGAGAGAGTGGGAGGTATATCCACTCCCCGGTCCAATCGGCTACTAGGCTTGCCGCGTACCATATTTACGGCATGTGGCTAGTACTTTCAAAAACTTAACCACCGCTACCACACACCGCGACCTTAGCAAGTTCATCAACACAGACGGGGTCTCACATAAAGTCATGATGTCGAACACAACCCCGTCTATCGTCCTTATATTGATAACAGAAAGGTAAACAATAAATTCCTATAAAGCTCGCGAGTGACAGGCAATCACTCGACTTTTACCGGTCCTATAAGCTTAGCAAATAGTCGAACTCAAGTCTAGTGTTCAGTACATAGGTTCCTAGGATCATGCATCTAGGGTTTCAATTCAAATCCTAAGAACTGTAAATGCATAAGCAAGTAACAACAGTAAATGATAATAATTTGAATTATAGGTTATGTCCGGTGCTTGCCTTCTCAGTAGTCGCTAACTATTTCAGCTCTAGGCTCTTCCGAACTTTGGTCCGGGGCTTCAGTTAGTACGGTGGTGTTCGCTTGAGCTTCGAGATCACCTCTGTCAAACTCCGGGATCTGCTCGTACGTCCTGTCCGATAAGGCAGTCGTGTCCATATGTAACGCAAGAACAACATTAAAAATACACATGGGCATTCGTTTATAGAGTAGTTAAATATCAAAGCTAACTACACAAGGCATCATGATCAACAGCACAAATGAAGTCTACTAACTTCACAAACAAGTGGGGGTGATTTCCTATAACAAATAAATCAAGGTTTGCTAATAAACTAACAACTCAGAGCATAAACAGAAATAAATTTAGCAAAAATTACCCTAAACAGAACATGAATATATTAAGCAACCCTGTAAAAATCATGCCAAGACATGTAGCCATTTAATCACAACAATTCATTCATTCAGACTACATGTAGAACAAGCTTGAATTATACAGGTCAAACTATAGCAAAGTAGAAGCTCAAAATTTAACAGAAGGTTGACACAGAAATGGAATAGCTACTGTGAATTTTTCATGATTTTACCTACACATAATTAATTCTGAGAAAATAAAAAAAACAGAACAACAGATTAGCAAGATTCATTTTTAGCTCCTGTTCTATTCATGAACTGAGGCTCCAACTTCTTAGACAAGCTAAGCTACTCAAGAAGAACATGCATAAATATTTTCATGATTTATTACGAAAAGAAACTATTTACCATAATTAAAGTCTATTAAAAAAGGATTAAATCAAATAAAAAGATACACATGAGAACTGAGAACCAAATTTTTATAGCAATACTAGTGTTACAAGAACACATCACCATAAAAGTTTCACTGCAAGACATGGCTTCAAACAGTAGATAAGAAAAAGATAAAATCAACTAATATTTATGCACTAGTAACACAAATCAAATTCAAGAGGATTCCAAAACATCAAGATTTTCTATTTTACGAATTTTCTACGAATTGATATTGAATTTCAAAGTTCACAGCAAACTATTACAAACAAGACCCTATAGCACTATTCCCCTGAGTCACTGACATCGCAGACAGCCCCCTGGGCTTTTTCAAATTCAAGCACGCGGTCCTTGGCATCGGTCAGAGAGAGGGCACGGGTGTTGACCGGCCTTTACCGGCGACGGTGAGCGCCGGCGGCGAGGGTAGGGTTGGGGAAAAGGACAAGCAGGTCGAGGCGGTTCTCCTGGTGCTTGGAATCGAAGCTGGGGTGGTCGGGAAAGCGGATGTCGACGGCGAGCGGGGGCTTGCGGGCTCGGAGCTCGGCGGCGGGGTAACTCCGGTGGGTTGTGGGCGACGAGAAGCGGCTGGGAAGCTGCGCTAGGACGAGGCGCGGCTAATGGTGGGGGCTATTGGGGGTGGAGCGGGTCTGTGGTGGCGGCTCCGCGGCGGAGGTGAGCTCGTCGGAGTTCAAGCGGGGCGGCGGTGCTATTCTGGGGCGTGGGGGCGAGGAGAGAGCAAAAGGAGGAGAGGAATAGGACGCTAGGGTTTTTGTAGTGCCCGTGCGCGCGATAGGGAAGGGCGGCGAGCTCTGCAGCGGGCTCTCCATGGCGGCATCGCGGTGGCGGCCGTGCGGGCGGCTCTGCGCTCGGCCGGGGCGCGTGGCACGGGAGGGGAGCTCCAGCGCAAGGCATAGGAGGGCAGTGGAAGGCTGGGGTGCGACGCGTGGGGTGCTGGGTAGGCAGGAGGTGGCGCGGGGGCGGCTCTCCACGGCGGGCGGCGCTCTGAACAGCGGCGATGGCGGGAGAGCAGAGGAAGGAGCTGGAGGAAGGAGAAAAGGTTCATTTTGCAATTTCTGAAAATTCCAGGGACCAAACTGTAAAGTAGAGATAACTTTTAAAATAGGGCTCAAATGAAAAAGTGCCCAACATGAAAGTTGTTCAACTTTTCAAGATCTACAACTTTGATGTTGTGCAAAAATTTATTTGACCAAAGATTCAAGAACTAAATTTGAAAACAATGAAGGGATTTTGAATTTAAAGGAAACTTAACTTTTTCAATGAAACTTCACTTCAAACATGGGCTGATTTGAAAAGTTTCCTGCCAAGCAATAAATGCACTGAATTTTGCAAAAGCACCCTCCACAAAAGCTATAATTGCACACCAATTCAAATTAAACTACAGAAAGTACCTTGCATAAAATCATAATTACACATATAACCTTTTATAATTACAAAAAGATCTTTTTTCAAGTAAAATGAGCACATGATGCATACAATGAGTGCAATTTGATTGTGCAGACACCTAGGGTGTCACAGTACGGAACCGGCTAAGCGGCTACACAGGACTCCGGACCACCCCAGGAAACAAGCACCCCCTCTCCAGAGTAGGTCCCTAGGGATCCAGACCCCTGTCCCAACAGCAAAGGGGGTCCGGACCTGTACGGCAGTCCAACAACTCAATACAGATCTTAGCTGTGGAGACCAAAGTGGAAGTCCGCGCCGGGGTTAGAAAAGTAAAATCTCGAGAGTCGAAATGCGAAATAAAATTTTGACACAAAGACAGAAGCGGGGCAAATCTTTTCTTTGCAACTTGATATACATGGCTTGCGCGATGGATGCTAGAGGCCGGGTTTATGAGTGCGGACCTCTACTACTCTGGGCCGCGCGTTAATGCTAGCTGGCGGTGCGATGGATGCCAGAGGCCGGGTTTACGAGGGTGGACCTCCACCGCTCTGGGCCGCACGCTAATTCTATCTTATTATAAGGAAAAATTCATTTCCCTGCTCTGCCTAAGTGTAAAACTTACGGAGATGCACTATATTCCATGGGTTGGGCAGCGGCACCCCATCTTCTATGGCAAGGCGAACGCATCCGGGCCGGCATACTTCTGTTACCTTGAAGGGCCCCTCCCAGCTGGGGGAGAGTTTGTCGTGCCCTGCTCGGTTCAGGATCCGCCTCAGGACGAGGTCGCCAGCCCGGAGCTCCCTACTGTGCACGAACCGTTGATGATAGCGCCTGAGCGCCTGGTTGTAGCGTGCATTTTGAATTGCTGCTCGCCGCCTTCGTTCGTCAACGAAGTCCACATCGTCACGCCACAGCTGTTCCTGTATGGATTAGTCAAAAGCCTGGACCCGTGGTGAGCCCAGGTGCATTTCTGGGGGAAGACATGCTTCAGCCCCGTAGACCAGGAAGAATGGAGTCTCCCCGGTGGCTCGGCTGGGTGTGGTCTGGTTGCCCCATAGTACACACGGAAGCTCATCAACCCATTTGGCACCATGCTTCTTCAATCAGTTGTAGGTCCGGGTCTTGAGTCCCCTGAGGATCTCTGCATTCGCTCTCTCAACTTATCCATTGCTGCGGGGGTGTGCCACGGACGCAAAGCATAGCTGGATGCCGATGTCCTCACAGTACTCTTGGAAGAGTCTGCTTTTGAATTGGGTCCCGTTGTCCGCGATGATGCGGTTTGGGATGCCAAATCTGCACACAATGGACTTGAGGAATGCGACTGCTGATTTTTTAGTGATGTTCACCACAGGGGTAACCTCCGGCCATTTTGTGAACTTTTCGATGGCGACGTAGAGGAACCGGTACCCGCCGACGGCCCGGGGGAACGGCCCCAGGATATCCACGCCCCATACGGCGAATGGCCATGAGGGTGGGATCATTTGCAGAGCTTGAGCCGGTCTGTTTATTTGCTTTGCATGGAACTGGCATGCTTTGCAGGACTTTACCAGCTCAGCCGCATCCTGAAGTGCTGTCGGTCAGTAGAAGCCATGCCGAAAGGCCTTGCCAACAAGCGTGCGAGATGAGGAATGACTTCCACACTCGCCTCCATGGATCTCCACGAGCAACTCGAGGCCCTCTCCCTGGGAAATGCACCGCATGAGGATACCATTGGTGCCACGGCGGTAGAGATCCCCTTCTACCACCGCGTAGCGTTTAGCCAATTGTACTATGCGCTCAGCGGACACATCATCATCAGGAAGGATATTGTCTTTCAGGTAGTCCCGGATCTCGAAGATCCATGCCTCGGGAGCTCCCTATGCAGGTGGGAGTGGCTCTATGAGGTCTCTAGGATCCTCAACAGAGCACACAACCCAGGGCGGGCACCACAGGTGGAATGCCGCTGGGACCGCTAGCTTCGAGGTGCTAGCTTGATCCCCTTCACCCAGTTCGGCAGGCTGGGTGGTAGGTCTCGGCAACCGTCTTTCGAAGATGCCCTCAGGCACGAATGCCTAGGTAGATGCTCTCGCGGAGAGATCATCTGTTGCAGAGTTGAGTTCACGGAGAACATGTTGCTGTTCCAAGGCGTCGAAGTCCTTCTCGAGCTTCCTCACGTGGATGAGGTATGCCGCGAGCTGGCGATTATTGCAGTTGCAATCCCCTCGGACCTGCTTGATGATTAGCTAAGAATCTCCTTTGACCAGAAGCTGCCGGACCCCTAGAGACAGGGCTTGTGTCAGGCCAAAGATCAGAGCTTCGTACTCCGCCATGTTGTTGGTGGCCTTGAACTCAATGTGCACCATGTACTTCAGCTGATCTCCATTTGGGTCGATGAGGACCACACCAGCTCCAGCCCACTTCTTGCAGATGGACCCGTCGAAGAAGAGTGTCCAGTCGGGCTCGGTGAAGACTAGTGTCCTGACTTCCGGCTCCGGTGGTCCGGCATTGAGGTCCGGACCCCCAGAATTGCTTGGGGAAGGAGTCCATTCCGCTATGAAATCAGCCAGGATTTGGCTCTTGACTGCATGGCGAGGCTGGAAGTCCAGCTGGAACTTAGCCAACTCTGCTGCCCACTTGGCGATGTTGCCCGTGGAGTTGGAGTTGTGCAGGATCACTCTTAGCGGGTAAGAGGTCACTACAACAACTCGGTGTGCCTGAAAGTAGTGGCGCAGTTTCCTGGATGCAATAAGTATGGCATAGATAAGCTTATGCGTCTCAAGATACCTGGCCTTTGCCTCGTGGAGGACTTCGCTGACGTAGTAGACAGGTTTCTAAATGGTCCGGACCCTGGTGACCGGGTCTGGTTCGCCCTTATCCACCACGTCGGGTCCTTGGGCCCCCAGTGGTTCTGGGTTCCCACTGGGTCGAGGCTCCTCCGGACCCCCTTGTCCGGGGTCCGGACCTTCAGACAGAGGAGAGGCTGACGGTCCCCCATGTCCGGGGTCCGGCTCACCATCCTTTGCCGGGGAGATCCTGGTGTCCCCCTGGCGAGCTTGCTCCGTCCTTTCGGCGACCAGCACCATGCTGACCACCTCTGTAGACGCAGCAAGATACAAAAACAACGCCTCACCTGGCTCTTGAGCCACCAATACTGGCAGTGAGGTGAGATGCTGCTTCATCTCCTGGAAGGCTTGTTCAGCCTCTTCAGTCCAAGAGAATGGACCGGACCTCCTCAATAGCTTGAAGAAGGGAAGGGCCCTCTCAGCCAGCCTTGATATGAAGCGGCTAAGAGCGGCGAGAGATCCAGTAAGCTTCTAGACGTCCTTGATGCGGCCAGGTGGCCCCATCGCCTCGATGTGAGACACGGAAACCCAGCAGCTTCCCTGCCGAGATGCCGAAGATGCACTTCTCGGGATTCAGCTTGGACTCCGGGATCTGCAGCTGCTTGAATGGTGCTTAAACACTGGATGTGGGCCCACTCCGGAGAATGGGCGAGAGGGAGTCAGCTTGGACTCCGGGATCTGCAGCTGCTTGAACGCTGCATAGCTGATGACGTTGAGGCCAGCCCCACCGTCAATCAGCACGTGATCGAGCCTGACGTTGGATATGACAGGGGCGGTGACTAGAGGTAGCACACCAGCACCGGCCATGTTCTCCGGGCAGTCGGATGGCCCGAAAGAGATGGTGGTCTTCATCCACCTGTGGTGCGGCGCAGCCTTCGGGACCCCCGGCTTCACCGAAAGGACCTCTCGGCGAAGGGTCTTCATGTCCTGCCGGGAGACAAGCTCCCAGCTTCCACTGTACATTACGTACAGCTTCTTGCGGCGCTCCTCGTTGTCGGATTCGGAGTTGTCGTGGCGGTAAACTTCCTTCAGCTCTCGAGCGGGGGATTGGTACCCCAGCTCCTTCTCTCCGGCAGCGGTCTCGCTGTCGGAGGCTTTCTCCTTACCAGACCGCCAGCGCCAGACCGTCCTTGGAGGACTGCTCACGCCGCCCACTGACCCTCTTCGCGAGCTTCTGGATCTCGTGGCAGTCAGCGGCGCTGTGGCGAGCGGTGGGATGCACTGGGCATGAACCTTTGCTGCCACCTTGCGGCCGCGGGCGTTTACCATGCGCATTCTGGCCCCCAGCCGCTGCTGCAGCAGCTGGTGCCGCTGCTGTAGCGACTGGACCACCGGGATGTGGCTCCCCGCGACTCCTGTTCTTGTTCTTGTTCTTCTTCTTCTTGGCACCGCCCTGGGCGGTAGCCCCGGAGCCACCAGCTTTGGCGTCTCCGTCTTGGGGGGCTAAGTACCATGCGCGGCCCTGGCACACTTGTCAGTCAGGGAGAAAAGCGTGGTGACGCTTTCCACCTCGTGCGTCGCTAGCTTCTCAAGCATCTTCTCATCACGTACCCCCTGACGGAAAGCAGTGATAATAGATGCATCAGAGATACGAGGAATGATACCCCGTACCTTAGTGAAGCGCGAGATGAATGCCCGGAGCGTTTCCCCGGGTTTCTGCCTCACAGCGTGGAGGTGAGCCTCCACACCATGCTGCTGGTACGCGTTGGCAAAGTTCGCTGTGAACCTCGCATAGATCTCCTCCCAGGACTGAATCGTCCCAGGAGTAAGGTTCATAAGCCAAGTCCGGGCTGGCCCGATCAAGGCTACATGAAAGTAGCTCGCCATGATGGCGTCATTACCACTAGCTGCTGTGATGGCGGTAACGTACACCTGCAGAAATTCCGACGGGTTAGTGGTACCGTCGTACTTCTCCGGCAGATGTGGGCAGAACTTAGACGGCCATGCCACCGCGCGGATGTGATCCGCCATCACAGCGCAGCGCAGCCCACCCCAGCCACCGGGGTGCCCGCCTGTATCCGGGCGTTCACCGGAGGCTTGGGTACTGCTGCGTCCAAGTCGGCGTTGAGGTTGCGGCCCTCAATGTTGAGGAGGTGCCCTCGCGCCCTCTCCACGGAGATGCGAGCGTCCTCACCCGCACGCCTGCGGTTGAGCTCCGCCCGCAGGTCTTCTGTTCGTGTACCCCTCACTGTGGGGGAGCGCACGGATGCCGACGCACTGCCCTGGCGCCGGTGGTAGGGTACGACCGCATTGCCAGGAGGATATCGTTGCCCAGTCCTTGCAGAACTGGGGGAGGCCTGAGCCAGATGGAGGAGACGGTCAACGTCATCCCGCCACTGCCTCAGGGCGTCTGGCGAGGCTACAGCAGCCGGAGGGTTGCGTAGCAACTCCCTAGCTGTTGCCAGTGCTCCGCCGCTCGCAGCTTGTGAGGGGGCCCTTGACGGGCGCCCTGACTCTTGCCGACGTGCAGCGTGCGCCGCCGCCGACGGTGGCTGCTCCATGGGCACGGTTGCCCCTGGAGCAGGAAGGCGGGAGATGTGCGGCGCGGATGATGCCACACCCTCCGTCATCTCCACGTCGTCCACCCGAACCATGGAGACGAGCAAAAGATGAACTAAAACTAGCTAGTGGCCCCTACCTGGCGCGTCAAATGTCGTAGTGTGGCAAACCACAGCAGGGTGGCGGAATGCACCCGCCTAAGCCCAGAGAGTGAGTACTCGGGGGTTAGCTAGGACTAGTTCGATCTCGCTGGAAGAACACGATGAACACAACAGGTTTAGAGTGGTTCGGGCCGCCGGAGCATAATACCCTACGTCCACTGTGTGTTGTATTGCCTTAGTCTCGAGAGAGTCTTGGCGTCTCTGGTGCTGAGTCCAACGTGAGTCTATGTGTGTGTCTCCCTATCTGTAGCGAGCGCCTCTCTTTTATGTCTCAAGGGAGGCGCGTACATGGCCGTTGGATCCCCGACAGGTGGGCCCAATCGATGTAGTATAAAACAACATACTGTTCATACATTATGGCGCTGCAGGTGAAGGAGATCTTATTCCTGGATTTCCTTGCCTGCCCGCGGGAATCCTCCGTCCAGCATACCCATGAGCTGTCTTGTCGAAATGGCGCTAGGCGTAGCTTGCGGCGTCGCCTACAGCATAGCTGAACAGGCTTTGTAGCTTGCGGCGTAGGCGGCATGAGAGAAAAGTGACGTGCCGTCATATCCATTTAATGTGGCAGACGGGCTCTGCGCGGATGCGGCACAGGCGGCTGCACAGTGTACCTCGGTAATACACGGTCTACAGTGAGACCTGACAAAGGCTGTCCCGCGTGCCGCGGCGGCAGTGCACGCCTCAACCACCCGCATTAAATGAGGTGGGTGGGCGAGCCTTCCAGCGGAAGACCCGCACCCATGCCTGCGGGACACATGGATCCTCCGGACCCCCCCCCCCCCCCCCCCGCTGGCGGTATGCTGGCTCTATGCGCGTGGGAGGTCCGGTCAGACATGGGGAGGTCCCAGACACCTATGGTGGGTCTGGGCCCTCGGCTGTTGGCTCGGAGCTTCCCCTCCTCAGTGACACGTGGCGTCACCGGACCCGTCCCAGAGCGGAGAGCGGGTCCGGGGCCGTTGGCCCGGAGAGGTAGGAGCCTGACCCGTGGGGCATGGCTGCTCTGCCCCTTATGGCGTAGTTACGGATGACTACGTGAGTCCTGCCTTACTGCAGTAGAAGTGGGTATCCCTGCTACAGGGTACCGACATACGCATACACCTTGCTTGCACAGAAACAGGGTGGTGATTAAATTGTCAGTAACAGTAAGATGTTGCGATCGAACAAAACCGTGGAAGACACCTGGAAAGTAAAATGATTTCCATTTTTTTAATGTTGTCTTCGGTATTGTTTTCCATATCATTTTACGGATTCGGAGGACCAATGGTGGTCAGACTTGGATGATGTGTGAATGACAATGTTGAGTGTATTTGATGTATCTCTTGACTCGTGATGTCCATGTCTTGAATGCGGGTGACGGTTGACAACATTGTGGTGAAGGGCGAACTCCAGCTTGGGTGCGGTGAAGGGCGAACTCTAGTTTGTGTACGATGTACCATATGGTGATAACATGCAAGCAAGAGCTTTGGCACCGATGCATCATGCGGTGGCGAAGGACAACTAGAGGCTTGGCACCAAGGGATATGAGGAGTCCGGGTGAAGTTCTAAGCGATCCACATGGTGCAAGATCAGAGCAAGAGTACATAGAGAGCGAGATGGTGATGAAGATGACGTTGGCCAAGTCAAGGAGGAAGCCGATGGCAAACCCTAGTAGGCTGCCAGTGCAGCGGGAGCGCGAAAGACTTGAAAGCGTCGAAGTTTGGGAGAGGTCGGACACGCGTCGATATCGGAGTTGGTAGGTTTGCCGGTTTGGGTTTCAAAACCGGATGCAGACAGGTTTACCGGTGTGGACCTCAAAATCAGAGGAGCATCCGGTGCAGCCGGATGGCAATGGTGGAGGACACGTGGCGTCAACGCGAGACTTGCGTCGAGGCGAAGTGAAGTCATGAAGGCGGCGTGTCCGTTCGGTGCTCCAATAAAAAGTTGGATGATTTTACGCCAAGAGGTATTTTGGTTGTGTGCTTTATGTAAGAACGTTTTGGTCATTCTGCAAGTGCCTATATGTATGTACGTATGTATGTATATGTATAGAGAGAGCTACGTGGGCAGCTCACCTTTTTGCATTTTATCTTTTGGAGGTCTTCTCATTTGTGTGTGAGAGTTAGATTAGGAAAAGAGAGAGTGGATCTTTAATTTAATCCTCTTGCTATTTTAAATTTGTTTTGCTTAAGAGTGGCTTGTAATCGGATCTCGTGGAATAATTGAAAGATCAAATCCGTATCCTTTTGTTTCATTCGGAACATTTTTATTTTCTCACTATTTCAGGATATTTTTAGTGCGATTTTTGATTCGCAGATTTTAGTGAGATCATGTGAGTTGAGGGACTAATTTGAAAAGTTGAAGATGCGGTTTCATTCGTCTTCCTCCCGTCTATTGCTTCTATTCTTGGGTTTGCAGGCGTGACCGCGTGAGCAAGCGACGCACCCGCCGGCAGCAAGCAACCCAGCTGCACGCGACCGCACGCACTGCGCCAGACGCTTGGGCAAGCGGCCCCGGCCTGCGCTGCTGCCCGACGGCGACCAGCAGCTCGCGAGGCACGACCACGGCACGCGCAGCCAGCCAGCCAGGCAAGGCAGCGAGCGCACGAGCGCTGCACGCGCGGCCGGCACTGCACCCGGCCCAGCCCAGCACGTGGCAGGCCAGTGCGGCCAGCAAGCGCACGAATTTAGATTTTTAATGTAAAAATTTTGAAACGGAATTTTACTATTTAGCACTAAATAAAATCTATTTGTATAATTTTTTGCACGGATAAATCGTAAATTGTAAGACGGATGTAATGAATCTAATTAATTCATGATTAGCGGATGATTGCTGTAGCATCACAGTTGTAAATCATGCATTAGATAAACTCATTAGATTCATTTCACGATTTACAACACATCCATGCAAAAAAATTTTAAATAAATTTTATTTAATACCTCATGCAGTCTAAATATTCATTATGATGTTTTTAGATGTAAAATTTTGTATCTAAACACAGGCGGTACAAAGGGAGCTCGACCAGCAGGCCTGTCCGCTCGCCGCGCGGTTTTTTCTTTTTTATATTTTTTAAAAAATAAAAATTTAAAAAATATATGTCCGTTTTGAAATATTTCAAAAATACCCCCGGTCGCCCCCCATAGGGCGACATGTCCTAAGTGTAATTTTTTTTCTTCAAATTCGCAACGAGGTCCTTGGAAAAAAAAAGGCCTGTAGCCCCCCCCCCCACGGGTGGGGGGCGACAGGGTCCCCTCCCCCTATATAAGCCCTGGCCGCCATATGCCGCCATTCCCTTTGTCATTTGCGCCTAAAAATTTAGGAAAAAAGAAAGGGGTGAGGAGAAGAAAAACGGCGAAGCTCTGCCGAATTGCGTACTTCTGATCTACCGATAACTTCCGTATGAATCCATTGATATTGTATAACAATTTAATTTAATTAGCGGATTAGCTGAATTAGATTTGGTGCTTTAGAACACTCGTTTAGCATTACAATTTCAGTAGTATTACATACTTGTTTTTAAATTAATTATGAATTAGAATAGAATTATGAAAGTACCTTATTGATATTGCAGCATAAAGCAATGGCTGCCTTCAATTGTGGAGGATTTTCATAGACCGAAGAAAAATCTAGTATAATACTTGATATCATGACCCATCTTGTTATCAGTAAGAAGTTGGATCTGTTAGCGGATGGTACGATAGAAATGGTGTTGTCCAAAGTAGTAGAGTTTAAAGATTTTACATTATTTCGAGGTATTACGACGCAAGATGTAAATGGACACCTGCTAGAACGTCGGAAGTTATACATGAGAGTATTTGAACTAGCGAATCATCATAATATCATTGCATTCTTACAAAGTTCTTGTAAGATATGGATGCAGCCAGAGGTGTATGAGATGCACATTAAGGTAACTCTCATTCAGTTGTAATCCCGTCCGTCATTTCGAATCCATATTTATGAAACAGTAACATTGTTTTTTAATTATATGCTAGGATTACCCCGAGGACACGGAGTTGATTAACAAAACGATACCAAATTTCCGTAAATTGGTATGTATCTTCGGTGGACTTATGCCGCAAACTAGACGAAGGAGGTGGATAAGATCTTCGGGTGATAGTACTTGGCCTGCGCAAGAACAGTTGCCCGGAGGTTCGTCGAGTCATGCTTCAGCACCTCAACCACCAACTTGTGTTAACTAGGATGACGACATGGATGACTTCATGCCCCCCAAACCATGGCCTCCAACACATGATGTTCCTCCCCCTGTACATGAACGTAGATCCAGAAAAGAGAGAAAGAGAAAGCGAAGAGGTTCGTCAAGCCATACTACACCACCTGCAGCACCACCATCTGTCAACTGGGATGACGACCTTGATGATTTCATGCCATGATCTATAACATATGATGTTCATCGGTTTAAAATGTATTCGCATTTAGTATTGTTAATGTTGTATTATGCTTGTATGTATGTCTCGTACCAAACTTGCATTCATTGGACATGTACATAATGTCGAGTTTGAATCGTACTTAGTCGTAATGGAGCATCGAAGTATAAACATACCATCTATTGTATGTAATGGAAAATACGAGAGTGATCAGAGGCGAACGTTGAAGTGTATAAATAAGCGGTCCACAGCTATCTCATTACAAATAAACATCAGAGATTCAAACATCAGATATATCTAACGACCCCTAGGGCGTCGGACCCTCTTAGCCCTCTGCTGGGAACGGACATGGCCCTCGGAGCTTTTCATGTGACTAGAATACTAAAAAGCACACATTTAATTAATATAACGATAAGAAATAAGAACTAAGAAATGCATTACATAATGTGAACCATCAAATTTTACATCATAATACAACGATAATGAAACACACATCACACATGCAGTGGCATGGCAGAACCCGTTGCAAACTACAGTAAATAGATTCCGGACTAACCTAACATGCCTTAGGTAAATTAAAAAAAAACAGAACAAACACAACGATGCAGCAAGTCACTAGCACTAGGGTAGTCCTAGTAGCCGTACCCCCACGTAGCAAACTGCGTTGAGCCTTCTCCGCAGTATCGACCCATTGCAGGTGGTGCAGGCGGTGGTGCCGGAGGCGCAGGGCCCTTTTTCTTGTGACAAGGGCAGTTGCAGTAAGTAATAGTGCATGGTTCATCCTGTGAACCGGCAGCATTGCTGGTATCATGATCTTCGTCGTCTTTGTATCCCTCGCTCACTTCCTCATAATGGTTCACCTTGCATTCCAGATCAAAGATCTTTATCTGGAGGTACTCGATGAACACCTGAACAGAATCAATTAGTGCAGGATCGACCCACCTAGTAAAACCACAGTTTTCTGGAGCATCGGAAGACTGCAAAACTAATTTCATGTAAGGTGTCTCATTGAAGATAAAGAAATGAAACAACCGAGTATTACCCATGCGTGTGGACATTTAAAGAAACGCCGACCGTCATCCATCCCGTCGGTGCACATCTGCACTAAGCAGTCCTCACCATGTCTGCATTTTGCCCACGGTTCTCTACAGTTATCGTATTGTCGAAGAGGACTTTCATTGGTAAATTCACTCTTGTGTTGTGGCAGAAACTCAAACACTGGTTCCGGAAAGGAATCAGGTCCAAGAGGCCCCTCCCATATTATGGGTTCTCCCTTTCTTCCCCCTTTTTCTTTCCCAAAACCGTAGTAATTCTTCCCGCTATACCCACCTCCAGACATTGGGTATACAATGAGCTTTGGTGTTTAAGTGCTGCTAGGAGTTCACAAACTTCGGAGTATTTATAGGCGCACAAAGATCTGATACCCGGAGTGTGGAGTGTAAATGCACCTAAAAAGCCTACATGACAACACAGTGAAGAGGCTAGCTGACCTAACACTGAAAAGGCTAGATTCGATTCTCGAAATGACTACTCGATGCATCTCTGTGCATGCAGACTCACAGCGCTGCATTGCTGCCGCTCGGTCGATCGCGCCTAGATGCCGCCTTCCCCACTACACGCCACAGACCTGCGCTGTAGAATGACAGGTCCGTCGTCCTCACCGGAGAGACTGCTTTGAAGGTGAGCTGGAGTGGTTGCCGTGTTGTCACATCTTTTTGAAATGGTGGAAGGGCACTGCTATTGGGTCACGTATGTCTGGGCAAAGAATGCGACATTTGGGAAACCCGTGATCGCCGTGCTGAGCAGTGGCAACCTGTGATCTCGTACTTGTAGCTAGATACACTATGGTTCCTATTTTGAGCTATTCGAGCGTGTAGTCGTCATCATCGTCGGCAGGATCTCGGCCGCTAACTCCTACCGCACCTAACTTGTCCTTCATTAAATCACGGGAAAAATTCGCAAGAACTTCCCTTATTTCACGAGCATTATGGAACCCACAAACATAACAAGTTCACATCAATAGTATCTATTGAAACAAATGACAAGTAAACTAGCACAATCATAAACATCGGATACAAATAAGCGGTCCACAGCTATCTCATTACAAATAAACATCAGATATATCTAACCACCCCTAGGACGTCGGACCCTCTTAGCCCTCTGCTGGGCACGGACATGGCTCTCGGAGTAGGTGAGAACATCCGGAGACCTCACCTGTCGCTCAGGACGCGCAAGGGGCTGCGGTGTCTGCTGCTGAGAGATCCCAAGTGGTGCTCCTCCTAGCTGTGAATACCCCAAGACATCGGGGTCACCTTGCACAGCAGGCTCTTCTGGAGTCAAGCTGTCGAGGTCGTCTAAGGTGAAGGTCTCGTTATCTGGTCGAAAGGAGGAAGAAGAAGGTCCGGCGCCCGCATCGGGGTAGAATCCTACGCATAAAATGTGGATGTTAGCGTACGCGCGTGTATTTCGTCATGACATGTAGAAACCGAAATACGAAATATAAACTAATCTGTGTAGACCGGTATCTGTGGCCCCGGTACCATCCCTGGATATGGTCCGCCAACTGGTGCTGTCCCTCTAAACATTCCAGTATGGCCGAACGTAGTAGCTGGATCGTATCCTGTATGTGACATTAGTAAATATGTAGGAACACTTGATCTAATTTTAAAGAGATATGTACGTTACCTGCACTTGGGAAGAACTGCGACGTCGGCCCGTGCACGGTCGACGGACACGGGAACGATGATGAGGCCTGGGACGAGCCGTGGCTGTTTTCGTACTGCACACGGCTTCCCAAGTTGTGCACTACCTGACGCAACTGATCACGCTGCCTCGATCATGCCTCTGTCTGCTCAAACTGGGTCATTGGGGATCCGGCACGTACTCTCGTCAGGTAAGTCGAGTAGTCCGTCTCCATCATGTTGCAAAGGCGAAACTGCATCCATTCAGTAAAGGTACAGTTAGAAACACATGAATTATCTTATGAATATGAATATATATATATATATATATATATATATATATATATATATATATATATATATATATATATATATATATATATATATATATATATATATATATATATATATATATATATGCAAATATGATCAAGAGACTCACCGCGCCAGCTAGTGCCTCTACGTGGTGCCTGGCATAGCCATCCTGAGGCCTCGCCTGGTGTGGCTGCGGGTAAGTGTCAACATAAACCAGATGAGCCCGAGTCCGGGGTAAGTACCAGGTGAGGTAAGCCCTAAAGGAGCTGTCTGTGTGTGGTCCTGTTGGATGTACCAAGTGCTCGTCTGCCTGTTCCCATTGGTCCACCCACGGCTGCATCTTGGTGAGCCAATCATCAGAGCATGGCAAGCCACTCCTTGACAACCTACAAAAGTGGACCACGAAGAATCGTTAGATTCCACACGAATGTATGAGCCAAGTTCATTCATAATTACCTGTGGTCCTGGCGACTGACACGCTCCAACACGGTGGGCACCGGAAACTCCTGGAGCTGCCCAAACTGTCTCCTGACTCTCCAGGGGCAATATGCCTCAACCGCCATGTCATAAACCAGGACGGCGGTAGTAAGCCACAGGCTCGCATTCGCAGAGCAGTGCGAAGATAGGCCTGCTAGTGCACGGGTAGCCACAGCCTCTGGGCTGTAAGGCTCCCAGACAACATCCTCGGGCGTCAGAATGTCGAGCTCCGAAACAAACTCTGGATATGCGCGTCTAACCTACGCATGCGCCCAGGACCTCTGCATTCCAAATAAGTAAAATTAAAAGTGCGCTAATGCATCATGTAACAATGAATAACAAAATTAGATTTGTTGCGAACGTACCTGACGCCAGATCCAGATAGTTCCCATAGTGGGCCTCTCGTCCTCCTCGTCGCCGTACATGCCCCCGTGGTAAGGCTCGTGGCTGACCATGGGCCAACCAACGGCTAGCCTCTCGTACGACCAAAGCTGTAGCAGTAGTGGGCACCCTGCCAGGATAGCATTCCCATGTGTTTTCATGCAGCCGTCGCAGAGTCCACGGTAAGTGGCTGCAAGTACCGCCTCAACCCAGCTGTAGGGCGGTACGTCCTTGTCCCCATCCGCAATCTCCCGTGCATACGGAAGGAGAATCCTATCGACCGAGTTGCCATGAGTGTTGTTGAACATGATGTAACCAAACAACCAAAGTAGGTACGCCTCCAGCGATCTGGTCACACTGTACTCATCGGCATCCGCAGCCAACAGGGCAGGCTGCATAAACAATTAAGATTAATGGTTTCAACTGACAATGGAACATGTGAATTGTAACAATTAAATTTATATATGGAATGAATACGTACTGTGAACTGTAGGAACCAGGTCTTCGAAGGACCTGTTGCTCGCGGGTGCGGGTTGATCGGACCTGCTTCTTCCACGCGGTCAACCAGGGCAAAACAGGCCTCCAGGTCATCCTTCCATGAGGCCGCCACCACAAGCGGACCTACAGCCTCCCAGACGATAGGGAGGGCGAGGAGGTAGGCCACATCCTGCAGCGTAGGAGTCATCTCCCCACACAGGAGGTGGAACGTGTGTGTCTCTGGCCTCCATCTGTCAACGAGCACCGTCAGGAGGGATCGGTCGAGCTGAATAGGCCCAACCTCGACAAGGCGGCTCAGAGTCAGTAGACCGGCCTCACGTAACCTGCAATAAACAAAATTGTCGAAACAAAGGAATACCGACAATACATAAGTGATAAACAATAATATTTCATTACATACCGGTCACACCAATCGTGGTGAATAGAGATCGCCTCCCTCGGTGGACGAGGACGTAGCACCTCTAGGGCTCGGTGCTCAACAGCTGCAAAGTAAGACCTGTGGCTCGAGTCGATAACTGGGTCTAGCAAGGAGTCCATCTCCATACCTGCATTCAAAAATATATGAGAACACATAGGTACATATATGTTTCATACAAACTGGACACATAGGTACAATAATATTTCTTTACATACCTGCAATATTTTATTACTACATATTACAAATAATAAAATACAATTGTGGATCATGACACCGAATGTCTTCCACGAGCAATTCTCGCCGATGCTCGTCTGAACGTAGGAGGTGCTCCATCTCTGGGATTTCCGGAAGGACCGACGTCAGCAGCATCGTGAAGTGCATTCTGAGGACACTTCTTGTAGTTGTGACCCAATGCTCCACATTGGCTGCAACGCTTTTGTGCCTTGCTTGCTTCGGACTCGTCCATACCATTCCGAATACGACGTGTCCGACGGCGGCCTTTGCCTTTCTTAGTGGCTGGATCAGGAATAAACATCTTATTCTCATTATCCTGAATGAAAGGCTCCACTATTCCAATCCCGTATACCTCATGTCCCCAGGTGGATACAGCTGCTTCCTTGCTGAAGTAAGGTGAAACAAATACTCCTGGCTGCAACCCAGACTCTGCACATGCCGCAATGAGATGGGAGCATGGCAAATGCAATAACTTAGGCTTCATGCAGGAGCAGAAGGCTTTGCCATCTACTGTAATCAAACTCTCCTGTACCACCCTATTTCTACAGATACCACGACCAGTTCTATCCTTGCATAGAACCTCAAATCTATGCTCCATTATACCTGTCGATATGACGCGGTACAGTTTGGCATTTTCAATCTTCTCTTGCATATATTGTGTCACTCTTGTGTAAAACTGAATTTGGGGGTTGCTGATGTTTATGCTTGCAGCCGTGTAACGCTCTCTGAAATACTTCATGCACCCATACATGATGAACTCAACAATTCCCACAAGAGGAAAGGCACGACAAGAACGCATAACCATATTGAAACACTCTGCATAGTTCATTGTCTGAATACCATACCGTATTCCGTTGGTATCATAAAGGAATGACCATTTCTCCTTAGGTGAACCTCGAATCCAGTGTGAAAATGGCTGACTCGTGCCTGCTCCTGATGCCCTTACCTTCACTAGCTCTGCAGTCAACTGATCAAGCATCTGCCATAATGCATTGAATTTTCTCTGTTGATTTTGGGTGCACAACCTCTTAAACAGGTTCTTAAGATCCTTGTTCTTGAAGTGGTCATAGAAGTTTGCACTCATATGCCTAATGCACCACCTGTTTTGGACATCGGGCCACAATGGAGGCATTGTCGCAGTTCCACGTTGCAATTTCAGTATTGATTGCAGCAGACCTGCATGTCTATCACTAATAAGGCACACATCTGGACGTGCAGCAACAACATGAACCTTCACTCGTTCAAGGAATCAATACCAACTGTCTAAGTTCTCATTCTCAACAAATGCAAATGCGAGCGGAACTATTTGGTTGTTGCAATCTACCCCGATTGCGGTGAGTATCTGACCTTTATGCCTTCCAGTCAGAAATGTTCCATCAATGCAGATCACCAGAAGACAACACTGAAATGCTCTAACACAAGCACCTATGCAAAAGAAGGCTCGTTGCATAATTCTTTACCCTCTAGTCACGGCTGGTACGAGGTATGTGTCATAAAAGCTTTCAGGATTTCTAGCAGCAACCTGGGATAACATACGAGGTAGGTTATCATATGATGCCTCGTATGTGACAAACCGCATCTCGAACACCCTTTGTTTAGCCCACCATGCCTTCAAATAACTGATGGTGTACTGGTAAGTCTGCTCAATGTGTCGAACAATTATTTTTGGCTCATAATTTAGGTTGTCCATAATAAACCCATACATTTGCTTTGCAACAAAGTCGCATGATATATTGCGATGCGAGGGAAGAACTTCTGACAGCAAATATGTATACTGTCACAATGGAACATTTCCAGTTCGACTTCCATTTTCCCTTGAATGCATGTACTCGACATGGACATCCATCATTCACACACTTCACCTCATATTCTTTACTGCCAGACTTTATGACTCTGAATTCTCGTTTCAATGATATTGCCCATAGTCTCGCAGCATCTTTTACGGCTTCAATGTTTGGATATGTTGCACCTTACACTACCTCATTTCCTCTGTACTGCCACTCCTGATTTCGTACATCTTCTGTGACATGACTGCCAAAACCATGCTCCTTCCACTCTTTTGGCAATGAGTCCTGCTCGTCATCAGATGAGCCCTCATATTCTTCCATCTCTATTGCAGTTTGGTCTTCTGCCTCCATCTCGTCCACAATGCTATGTATCCTCTCTCCCTCATCAGCAAGGCTCTGTGGTCCCATGTTTTGGTTCTCTATCTCTTCTGACTCATCTTGCTCAACATAATTGGTCTCTCTTCGAATACTCAGAGTTCCTTGATCTGCACAATGTTGGATTTCATTTTGTGTCTTCTCCCGGATTTGAACAAGAATGGCCAGAGGCCACCCACGCTCTAGAGCTGCTTGCATGTACTTCTGCCAGTCATCAGTGTTGTGTATCATCATCAATTCCCATAATTCACTTTCTACCTCCCAATTAACAAGAGACTGGACGGTGATCACATGTGTCAACGGATCAACACGGAACCCACGCTGCAGCCACTTACATATGGAACCAAAACTCCTTTCTAGAGGTTTATTTATGGCGCTAGATGTGCACTTAAAGGCAGAAAGATCTACTCCATTTGGCCCATACAAAACATTGTAGTCACCATAAAATACTTGAAACTGCATCTTGCTCGACATATCTGTATATCACATAATACTTATCGAGTTATACTCTTTACTTCACTACCTTATTCAATAATCCGTAAAAACTAAGTATGAAATTCAACTACAACGTATAAGTATTCATAACTACGTGATGACACTCAAATTCTATACTGCATATGCCAAATTCTATTCTAAATCATAATTAATTTATAAACACGTCTCTAATAGTACTGCAATTGTAATAATAAATGCGTATTACTAATTTTCTAAACTAATTTACTACTACGTAACTAAAAACTAAAATATCATTAAACTCCTACTTAAATGGTTCTACTATAGCACTAATTAAATTAAATTACTCACCCCTACTTAAATTACTCCTACTTAAATGCGTAGTACTTAAATAGAAAAATATATAAACTAAATGTACTAACCTGTAGATCACAAGTGATGAATCCGGCAGGGCTTCGCCGCTTCCCTTCTCCTCACCCCTCTCTTTTTTTCTGGATTTTTGGTGGAATTTTCGGGCTCAAATGAGGAGGGAAGGGGGGTTGGATCTTATATAAGGGGGGTTACCCCGGTCGCCCGAGGGGGGCGACAGGTCCCCCCAGTCGCCCGTTGGGGGCGACAGGCCCCCATTTTTTTTCAGGGACCTCGTTGCAAATTTGAAGAAAAAAATTACACTTAGGGCCTGTCGCCCTATTGGGGGGCGACCGGGGGTATTTTTGAAATATTTCAAATAGACATATATTTTTGAAATTTTATTTTTTAAAAATATAAAAAAGAAAAAAGCGTGCTCGCCCCAGGCAGGCTGTAGGGGCATGTGGCCCGACGTTCAGCAACACAGCAGGCCTGTGAGGCCGCAAGCAGCCCAGTGTGGCGCAGGCAGCTTGAGCAGTAGCTGGGTCAGGCCACCAACGAGCCTTGGAGGGAGCAGGCCAGATTGGAAGAAAACCCGTGAGAGGGTTTTAAGGTTTGGTTTGCATTTTTCTCTCCTTGCACTAGTCAATTAATTCTTGATCTACTGTTTAGATTAGTTGTTAGTTCTGCTCCGTCTGACGTGGTTTAATGTGATGCATGCTTAGTTAAATTAGTTGATCAGCTTTTGCTTTGCTAATATCTCTATTAGTTGTCTGCATGCTTAGTTAGCTTGAGTTTTTTTAGTACTTGTTGTTTCTATCTCCTAGAGATATTTTGCCTGATTAATTGACTTGTGTTAATTAGCTCGCATGCTTATTTAAGAGAACTCTGTTATAGAGATCAACTCTAGCTCTTTTTGTGAGGCTTTTGATCAACTTGTTGGTTAAGCTTTGCTTTTGCTTTCACTTGGTTTTGAGCTATACTAATCTTTATTTAATCAGCCCCTGCTTGGTTAAGTGAAGCTTTTGTTGGTAGCTTTGCTCGAGTCTTTTGCTTTGCGTTTACATCCACTTTGTGTCGAGATTTTGGCATTTTTATTAATTGTTGCTTTTGCTCTGTTGTGTCTTGCTCGAGTAAATTTCTTTTGATTTGCTTTCATTTTGCTTCGAATTTTTCCTAACTGTTCTTAGGGTGAACTCGTCATTGGTTAGCTTGCGGCATCTTGACGGTTAGAAGAGAGATGTGTCGGGTGACAATTGGGATATATGCCTTGTTCTCATTGATGAGAATTTTTCAAAGACTACCATTTACTCCCCCTCTGGTCGTTTAGATACGGTAAAATCTTTGTATTTGTTTGTTTTGATTTCTAGTTGGTAAATGGTAATAACCAGGGTTACTCATGTTCCTTGGATCATTAATTACTCATCTCTTCCCTTTAACCTTGGCATTAAAATTTCTCGATTTCCATCAATGTGAGGCGCTTTGTGTCCATGGCTAGTGTCATATTTGTGCTTCATGTCATCGTTGAAGATAATGCTTTCATCAAGACATCCAAAATGGCAGAATCATACGTGTGCAATAAATATGTAGAAAAACTAAGGTTAGACTCTCTCAGCAACACGATGCAACCTTTTCTTATTGGCACACACGCCGGCACTAGCTAGGCTGATGCTGGATCATCATCAACACGGCATTGTTTGCCAGCGGGCTCTATTTCTCCAATAACGGCCTGAAGCGAAGGCTACCAAGGTTGGCGCTTTTTTCTTTTTTATATTTAAAAAAAATCAAAATTTCAAAAATATATATCCGTTTTGAAATATTTCAAAACTACCCCGGGTCGCCCTATGGGGGGGCGACAGGCTCTAAACATAATTTTTTTTCTTCAAATTTGCAACGAGGTCTCTGGCCAAAAAAAATGCAAGGGGGGCCTAACATCCTTTAGATTTGGTGCTTTAGAACACTCGTTTAGTATTACAATTTGAGTACTATTACAGATTTGTTTTTAAATTAATTATGCATTAGAATATAATTATGACAGTACCTTATTGATATTGCAGCATAAGACAATAGAATTATGACAGTACATATATTTTCACGTATCGATTTGGTATACGATATGTGCATTATTTAAATCATTGTTCGTCATTTGGCGCACCACACTATAGCGCCAATGTCTTCGTCAGGATCAACCTACATTCTGTGGAGCAAGTGTGAAGCCACCGTACCTGAAGGAATTGATGTGCCAATGTGCTTCTGCGATTCGTTATGCAAGTTCATGCAATCTGAGGTTTTAGGAGATGACTACGGCATGAGGTTCTTTATGTGTGAGAACTACGAATATGATCCACCTAAGCGATACGGCGAAGACCGGGCCAAGGTAGCAGGACAACATATGCTATTTTTCTTTGTGACCTAACATTGAGTTATGATTCTAACTTTTGTTGGACAAAGTCTCCTCCGCCTCTTTGTGATTTTATGCAGTGATTCGACACCGTGCAGTCGCAGCAGGCAAAGGACTTTGTGGAACAACAAGCAAGGTGGACTGCAGAACGTTGGCGCCGAATGAAGCACGAGGAACAGCAAGAGGAGAAGCGCAAGAAAGAGCAAGAAGAGATCCGCAAGAGGATGGAGGAGGTGGATCGTAAGGCGGCGGCCGAATGTGAAGCTGACAGGGAGAGAAAGCGAGAGAGGGCACGCCGTGCGAAGGAAGCCGGGCCCGAAGCAATTAGGAAGTGCAAATATTCTCGGTGCACTCAGTAGAGTAGTACCATGTAATCCCGGCATTTTACATTCCATAAGGCATGATAGGTTTAGATGCAACAAGAAATTACATTGTCGCGTGCACATGCCACTGCAATTAGTTGTTTATGTTTTCTCTTGAGAGCTTGACTCTGTGTGTTGTAACTTTTACCATTAATTTGTAGTTGTAGCCAGGAATCTATGAAATCTTTGAACTTGTACTTAATATTTTCGGAGCTTTTCATGTCACTAGAATACTAAAAAGCACACATTTAATTAATATAACGATAAGAAATAAGAACTAAGAAATGCATTACATAATGTGAACCATCAAGTTTACATCATAATACAACGATAATGAAACACACATCACACATGCAGTGGCATGGCAGAACCCATTGCAAATTGCGGTAAACAGATTCTGTACTAACCTAACATGCCTTAGGTAATTTTAAAAAAAAAACATAACAAACACAACGATGCAGCATGTCACTAGCACTAGGGTAGTCGTAGTTGTCGTACCCCCACGTAGTAAACTGCGTTGAGCCTTCTCCGTAGTATCCACCCATTGCAAGTGGTGCAGGCGGTGGTGCCGGAGGCGCAGGGCCCTTCTTCTTGTGACAAGGGCAGTTGCAGTAAGGAATAGTGCATGGTTCATCCTGTGAACCGGCAGCATTGCTGGCATCATCATCTTCGTCGTCTTTGTTACCCTCGCTCACTTCCTCATAATGGTTCACCTTGTATTCCAGATCAAAGATCTTTAGCTGGAGGTACTCGATAAACTCCTGAACAGAATCAATTGGTGCAGGATCGACCCACCTAGTAAAACCACAGTTTTCTGGAGCATCGGAAGACTACAAAACAAATTTCATATAAGGTGTCTCATTGAAGATAAAGAAATGAAACAACCGACTATTACCATGCATGTGGACATTTAAAGAAAATGCCGACCGCCATCCATCCTGTCGGTGCACATCTGCACTAAGCAATCCTAACCATGTCTGCATTTTGGCCACGGTTCTCTACGAATGTGTTGTCGGTCGAAACCCACCGGCGAGCAGCGACAGGCAACACGAAGAGCCGGGAGGTCGCCGGGGCGCTGGCAGGCACTGCTCCCTCGTCGACGGCCCGCAATTCCGTCACGCGCCCGGAGAATGTATGGAAAGCCGGGCGTGCCACCTGACCTATACCCGATCAGGAGGGTGCGAACGTGCTCCAAACAGTTTCCTGCATACAAAGACACGTGTAAATGTAAGTCCGAGCCGTGGTCGGCTCCCCGGGGCGACTCTTGCATCGGCTTTAAAGAGCCGATCGAGTCCCGGTGTCAGATTGGATCTGTGTCTATCCGGATATTGATGAATAAAGCAAATAACTATAAAAACTGCTTCAATTAAATCTAATTAATCTAATCCACGATGGTAACAGCTTCACTGCTAGATCGGAACATCCTACACGTGACTAGGCCTAATGAACATAACAGACAACTAAACCACAACCCAAAACAGAGGCCTAAGAACTAGCAAGAGCCAATTCCCGGAACAATCCCTATCAAGGCTAAGATAAAGCATCTATTACACCACCGGATCATCCAATCCGTTTGCAAGGCCTAACCTAGCAGATATTACGCCAACTCTTAAGATAAGAGCAAATCATAACAGATCAGATCTACTAGTCATAAAAGAAGCAGGGTGTTGCCTCTGTGCAACTAATTCTATGCGACAAGAACTAGCATGAGATTGAAACGTGACTGCACAGAGACAACATGATATTCGTAGATGATAAGCAACGAAGCACAACATATCTACTAAAAGCCATGCTACGAACATCAGGATAACTAGTACTACTCGCCATCAAAAACACTTCAGTACGAGTAATACCAAGGTAAAACCAAGAACAATACTGCCCTGATCGCAAGAAGCGATCAGGGCAGCATGGCACTTACTTGGATGAAACCCTAGGATTAGGGGTGGCGATGCGCCGAGAGTTGTTGTTTGCGAGACGTGATGACGCTCTCCTTTACGAATAACAAAGGATACATATTTATAGTCCAGAGACTTGGAAAACAATCTAAACTAATCTTGTCCCGATCGGACTCTATCTCTAATCTTAAACTAAATCTAAGGATGCATGGCCCATGTGGCCCAGATGCTCACGCAGGAGCCGATTTACAAGTCTTCTTAGTCTTCTGCATTAAGCCCATCTTGCTTTCGGCCCATAAATTAATCCTGTTAATTTATGGCGATAACACATGCCCCCCTAGTTTTGGCAATGATAGTTCCAAAACCAATCCATCGCTTTATCTTCCGTTAATGCTCATTAAACACACTGTAACCACCAAGGAAGACGCAACGTCTCTGCAACTGGCTCCTCGTAGAATGTGAAACTGCCGATCCGTCTTCCATCTTTTCACTATTTAATCTGACCCCGAATCGGCTCTTCTTCACAACGAACTTCTTCTTCCTCCCAAAGCCAGTAGCGCAGAAAACCCCAATCCTTTAGCACCAGCAATGGCCATCTCTTCTTCCTCCGGCTCCAACTCCTTTGGAGATTCCTCTTCTTCCTCTTCTTCCCTTTCCGCCTCCTCCATTGATCCTATCTCAGAGAGCCGAGAGCCGACCCCTGAATGGGACCCAACAGCAGCCTACGAGGCGCTGGCTCCTCTGCACTGGGATGCAGAGGAGTTCGACTTCAGGGTCGCCTCCGAGGAGGACGAACCCACGACTGAAGGAGAGGAAGACCTCCAGTTCCTGTTCCAAGAGGAACTGGAGAGCAGCGAAGACGACGCCTTCTCCTGGGAAGGAGCCAACTCCTCCGAAGAGATCGGCTCCTCTTCCAACAACGACACGGCGGTAGGAGGAAACCCCCACCAATTCCTCCAAGCCCCCATGGAGGGAAGCGAAGAAGAAAGCAGCGGCAGCGGCGGGCGAAGCAGCAGCAGTGCCGAGGACGACGGCAGCAGCAGCAGCGACGACAGCGATGATGATGACGACGACGAAGACGCACCGTCGCGAATCCCGAAGCGACGTAGGCATTCAGACACCTACGACTGGTAGATGTAGGTAGCATCGTAGGGGTAGAATCATAAAGCCGAAGGATTAATATCTTTGTAACAATCGGCTTTCCTTGTAATGAACTTTTCATTAATGAAATCGACTTCCCTAAATTATGTGTGTCTGATATTTACTTTCCAAAAGCCGATGGCAATGCATCAGGCTTCTATAAATATCCAAGAGCCGACGGAATTCAAACTAAAAGCAACCCGCACAAGAGTAGAGTATTCCTTCCACCTTGAACTCGACAAACTCTTGAAACCGAGCATAATTCGAAAACAAAGCTCCACAAATTCGAGCAAGAATTCTCCAAGCAGCCGGAATTCGAATCAGAGCCTACAGCAATCAAACCCTAAGACAACGGATCTGAACCATGGCAGATTCTGCAACTCAGACGACAAGCTCTGCAATCGATGATGCGGCAATCTGCGGCCTGAAGGTAATATTCGGCCTAATCCTTTAGTTTTCTTCAGCTTACTAAGCTTCTGAAACTGAAACTCTGAAATATGACACCATACGCATACTTCTGAATTTCTGAACTTCAGGTGTCAGACATCCTTCTGCCGCATCCCCCAATCCAAAATCTTTCTGTCTTGGCCCACAAACCCATGAAAATCCCATAGATTTGATCTCTTGTGAAGCAAATAGGATCCCTTTTGTGAGTCAAAACATCGATCTGAACCTTTGGGCCGACTGCTTAAGAGCCTGGCCTAACCCCCCTGAGAGTTGGATTACATGGTACAGCAGAGTAGCAAAAGCTCATATGCCCTTATGGCAGGATTTGAACATAGCCGATGCACTTAGCTTATCACTGTCACCCCTTGATAAAGATGAAAATCTTCTGAAAACCATCGGCTACTTCTGGTCTGATGCCCTGAATTGTTTCCTCTTTGGTCATGGACCCATGACCATTACTCTGCTGGATGTTACCATGATCACTGGCCTAGACATTAGTTCTCCTAATCCTGCTGCTCACAAAATGGCAGAAGTCCCCTTCAAGCTTTCTTCCAAAGTTAACTGCACAAACTGGGGCACTTATATGAATCAGCACATGAAAACAAAAGGTCCAGTGACTGAGAAGGAACACACAGCCTTCCTAAATCTTTGGCTAGAGCACTTCATCTTCTGTGGTCCTTCTCTAGCTCCGACTAAGAACTATCTTCCCTTGGCCTATCACCTGGCTCATGGCAATCGCACCGGCCTAGGTAAACTTTTCCTTAGAGAAACTTACAGATATCTCCATTTGATGACATCTAACTTGCTTAACCAAAAGAAACTGAGAACTGGATGCCCTTGGTGGTTTATTCAGTTGTGGGCACAACTGTACTTTCAGCACCATATCCTAAACTTCCAAGGCCTGACCAAGAACTCTTTCCCTGATGAGAGTGGCAAACCAATTAGATGTACCAGCTACGGCCAAGCTTTGTTCAGCCTTCCTGGCAGTAAATTAAACTCAACAGATGCTGCAAATTGGTTCAGAGTCTTCTACAAAGGACTAGATAATCCTCTCTACTTCCCATTTACTGAATCTGAATCCTTTGAGAACCCAACTGCCTTCAGATTAGATAACTTTGCCGATGACGACAGCACTCGGCATTTATACTCTTTAATGATCTGACCTGGCTTCCTCCCTATTGGCATCAGCACCTCTAATAGAATTATCAAGCCAGGTTATGAATCTTACCAACCGGCCATAGCAGCTCGGCAATTTGGTTTAGGACAGGTCCCTCCCCACTTCCATATTCACCACTTGGTGGAGAGCAGAGCCGATCTGCCTGACGGTCTCACCAGTTCAAGATGCTACAACATGTTTGATGACCTCCACATCCCAATACCAGCCGATCTGTCCTTTACCTCTTCATCAGTCGGCTTTGATACTTGGTGGAACATGTGGAAAACACATGCATTCAGGAAAGCTCTAGGTTCTCAACTGCAGCAGATCGATCCTGAATATGCAATCCCCGAAGCAGAGGTATTGAATTTATACATTTTTGCTCTTTCCAGATCATCCATCCTTCCATTTGTCTAATTCTAACTCACTTTGCTTGCAGCAACAAGATGGTCCAGAACCTATGACCAGCAACGGGGAGCCATTCCACTTTCTTCCAACTGCCCCTGATGTACTCTTCTGCAAGGGATCACCAACAATGAAGAAAGTGATAATGACTGCTCAGCCAGACTTACTTCAGTCGGCTTCCAAACGAAGACAAACTCCTGCAAGCGCTGCCCCCCGAGTCTTGACCAAGAAAAGGAAGATGATCACGAGGCGAGTGATCAAGAAACCAGCACCAGCTTCTTCGAGTCCATCAGAGTCCAATACCAACCAGGTAACTCATTTCTCTGAAACTTCTTCTTTATCTCATATATGTGTACTCTGGTTGACTGTAATTCTATTTTCAAGACGCAGCTGAAGACATCTCCAATGCAGAAAGCCTGGAACAACATGAGATGGCTGCAACCCCTGATGCACTGATGGATGTAAACGAGGAACAAGCCTATTTGTTCAATGTTCTCGATGTCAACACCAGCTCTAACAGGACGATTGCTCCTGAATTGCCCAACACTTCTTCAGAACAGGTAACATTACAAAACCAATTCTGAATCAGCCGATAGCCTCATAGATGCATCCTGCTCTAACTCCATATATGTCCATAGGATTTTGACATTTCAGGTTTACTTTCCTTTGACCCGGCATTAATGGGTCTGACTCTCCCTGGAGCAGAAACATCATCTTTACAGCAATCGGCTAACTTGGCACACCAGCTTCAACTCATCAAGGATCTACTATCCGCTCCGATCACTGCTCTGGTTGATGATTCCAGCAAGATAAAGAACATCTTCGAGCAAATAGAAACCCAACTCCCGGAGCCATTGCAATCAAGCTCTGGCCAGCCAGCAACCTTCCATTCTTTTGGATAGAAGTGAATAAAGCACAACAACGAATGGAAGCACGTCGCTCTCAAGCTTCTCTGAAAGCTGTCATTACCCAAAAGTGCAAGGCATTTAACCAGAAGAAGGCAACTCTAGATACCAAAGCTGACGTGTCTGTCAACAAGAAGCGATTCGACCTCCTGAAGAAAGAACTGGTAGAACTCGAAGAAAAGGTTCGTACCACCAAGAAGCTCATCCAGGTCAAAGAAACTTCCATTGCAAACTCCGAACAAGAGACCAAGGAAATAACCGAGCAGATACAATCAGAGTTTGCAGAGATAAGCATCTTGAGTCGGCAGATAGTAACAGGCGATGACAAGGATGACGAAGCAATCATAGCACGAGCAGACGCCATCCGTATAGAAGCCATCCATGTCATAGAAGAATTCCTGAACCGGTAGATAGGCTCAAGATACAATTAGTACTGCCTGTTAACCTGAAACTTGTAACTGTTTTAAAAACACCTTAAGTCGATGGTTAAACACCGGCTGTTACTTTCTCTTTTTTTTTACTGGCCAACTCAACGTGTTGGCCTGTCATCATTTTATTTTTTTAACTGGCCAACTCAATGTGTTGGCCTATCATGATTTTTTTTTACCGGCCAACTCAACGTGTTGGCCTATCATGATTTTTTTTACCGGCCAACTCAACGTGTTGGCCTATCTCTTTTCCTTTTTTTTTGCAGCCAACTCAACGTGTTGGCCTATTACACTGCAGCCAGATGGATCTCATCGTCTTTTCGTTGCTCGCCTTCCCACATGCTCGGGAAAAACTTCTTGAGATGTTGGCCATTCACAGCAACAGGAAATTTGACGCCGTCCAATTCCTCGAGCATGTATGCATTGCCAGGCAAGACCTGATCAACCTAGTACGGACCATGCCATGTTGGAGACCATTTACCAAACTTTTTATCTTTAGTTCCCAATGGCAATACTGCCTCCCAAACCAAGTCTCCAACCTGGAAATCCTTGGGCCTGACCTTCTTGTTGTACGCACGAGCAACTTTAGCCTTATTTTATTTGATCTTCTCCAACGACCAAAGCCTTAGTTCCGTCAGGTCTTCCACATTATCGTTCATCAAGGCTGCATACTGTTCAGCGGATAGATCATTCTGAAATTCGACACGCCTTGATCCGGCCGTGATCTCCCATGGTAACACAGCATCTTGGCCGTAGACTAAATGGTACGGCGACGTCTTGGTGGATCCATGACATGAAATACGATATGCCCACAAAACTTCTGAAAACACCTCATGCCAGCGCCTAGGATATTCATCGATCTTTCTCTTTATGAGCTTGATGAGGCTCTGGTTGGACGCTTCAGCCTGTCCATTAGCTTGGGCATAATATGGAGATGATCTGATCAGCTTAATTCCCATGTCATCGGCAAACTTTCTGAACTCCTCCGATATGAAGACCGATCCTCCATCGGTCGTAATAGTTTGAGGAATTCCAAATCTATGGATGATGTGCTCTTTGACAAAGCTGATCACATCTCTTGACGCTACTAACCTCATGGGTACTGCCTCCACCCACTTTGTGAAATAATCTGTGGCAGCTAAGACCCATTGGTGACCCTTGCTAGATGATGGGTTGATCTGACCAATCATGTCCATGGCCCAACCTCTGAATGGCCACGGCTTGATGATAGGATTCATTACTGATGCTGGCACTATCTGAATTTTGCCAAAACTCTGACATGCCTAACATCCTTTATAATATTTGAAACAATCTTCAAGCATGGTAGGCCAATAATATCCCGATCGCCTAATCAGCCACTTCATCTTATGAGCCGATTGATGAGTACCGCAAGCTCCTTCATGAACCTCATGCAAGAGCCGATTTGATTCTGAAGGTCCCAGACATTTAAGTAGTAGTCCTTCCAAGGTCCTGTAGAACATGTCATCCCCTATTAAAACATACTTCATGGCCTTGAATCTTATCCTTCTGGGTGCCCCCCGAGCCGAATCCTTCAAGTAATTGAAGATATCGGCTCTCCAGTCTCCGGGTTCTAGAAACTGAACCTCCACGTCAACTCCATCGGCTGCTTCCCTGTACCCGGAAGCCATCTGTGCCAAATCATTGGCTTCATTGTTCAGAGTTCTGCGTATCCAGTGGAAATTGATGTACCTGAATTGCGACATCAACTCACGGCACTGCATCCATATTGGGAAATGAGCCTCGCTCTCGCATCTATATTCTTCCGTGAGCTGAGAGATCACCAGCTTTGAATCTCCAAAAATTTCCACCGCTTCTGCACCAGCTTCAAGGAGCAGTTCCATCCCTTTGCGAACGGCTTCATATTCCACCAAATTATTAGTGCATGGGGCAGTCATTCTGATGGAAAAGGAGTAAGTCGCCCCACGCGGCGAGACCAACAGAATTCCCACACCGCACCCCATCATCACAAGCCGATCCCTCAAAAAACATAGCCCAAGCACGAATAAATAATGCAGCAATATCAGTGATGATTCCTGTCTGCAACAAGATCCGCCAGTGCTTGTCCTTTGACCGCTTTCGCAGGCTGATACCGAATATCGAACTCTGACAATCCAAACATCCATTTTCCCAGCCGGCCTTTTTAGGACAGGAGCCGACAACATATGCTTTATGACATCCGATTTGCATATGACAATTGTTTCCACCGAGAGCAAAATATGGCGAAGCTTTGTACATGTAAAGTATAAGCAAAGACCAAAGCTTCTCGATTTCAGGATACCTGGTCTCGGCGTCTAACATGCGCCTGCTGAGGTTAGAAAACCACCCTCTCCTGGCCGTCGTGCTTCTGGACTAACACCGAAGCAATGGAAGTGTCACCCACGGATAGGTACACGTAGAACGGCCTATCTTGCTGAGGAGGAACAACACTGAAGGCTTTGACAAATATTCCTTGATTTCATCAAAAGCTTGTTGCTGTTCTGCCCCCCAGCGAAACTCATCATCGGATTTGATCTTCACTAAACCCATGAACGGCTCAATGCGTCCAGACATATTAGAAATAAATCGCCTGACAAAGTTAATTTTACCGATGAGCTTCTGCAACTCTTTCTTCGTAGTCGGTGGCTTCATCGTCTTCAAAGCTTCCTGACTTTTCAGGCCGATCTCGATTCCCCGTTCATGTACCAAGAATCCAAAAAATTGACCGGCCGATACTCCAAAGGCACATTTCTTTGGGTTCATTTTGAGCCCAAACCTTCGAGTCCGTTCCAAAACCTGGCGCAGATCTTCTAGATGCCCCCCCAGCTGACTTGGACTTTACCACAACATCGTCATATAAATCTCTACCAATTTGCCGATGAGATCATGAAAAATGTAATTCATGGCACGTTGGTACGTTGCACCGGCATTTTTCAGTCCAAAGGTCATCACCAAATATCGAACAAGCCGACCGCGCCTGGTACTCTGAACGCGATCTTGTTCACGTCTTCTGGAGCCATGAAGATCTGGTTGTAACTAGCATTGCCGTCCATAAAACTCATCATTTTGTGGCTGACAGCTGCGTTGATCAATGTTTCTGCAACAGGCATTGGGTATTCGTCTTTTGGCGTCGCTCTGTTGAGATCTCTAAAATCAACACAGACACGCCATTGGCCATCCTTCTTTTGCACCGGTACCACACTTGAGATCCATTCTGCATACCGGCATGGCCTGATAAACCCAGCATCCAGCATCTTCTCCACCTCTTTCTTGACTTCTTCTAGGACTTCGGCCTTCATCTGACATGCTCGTTGCTGAAACGGCCGAAACCCTTTCTTGAGTGGGAGCCGATGCTCGACGATGCTTCTATCCAGATCCGGTCCATCTCGGTGTAATCCCATGCAAAACAGTCCCGGTATTCTTTCAGCAATGCCATCATCTCCTCTCGGCAAGGCCGGATCCAACTTCTTGCTGATAAATCTCGGCCGTGGCTTATCCCCAGACCGATGTCAACCTCTTCCAAATCATCAGCCGACGTGAACCCGTATCTGAGTTTGTCATCGTCTGAGAAAACAGCTGCCGAACGCAGCAAGCCTTGTTATCCACAAGATCAGCGGCAAACACAGGGAGATGACAAGAAAAATTATTTGGCCAACCGCATGGCTGGCCGCTTCTACACTTCCATTATCATTCGAAACCAAATAGTCGATGAGTGGGCCAACTGCTAGAGCAGGCCTCATGTGTGCATGAGTGTAACGATTCCGAACCCAAACATGATTTTTCTATTTTTTGGGGTCGGTCGCTGGGACCGGCCTCTCTATCTCTATTACATCCTGTGGCATGCCAGGATGCGTCTACTCTGTGAGGCCAGTGGATAAGACCAGCCTCAGCCCATTTTTTGTCGCCTCGATCCGATCACAGTCTTCCAGGGCGATCCCTGAGATCGGCTCTTGTCCATCTACGTCCCAGGCATTCATATCTGCAAGCGAGACTTCGCTGGAATCGTGCAGGGACCACTTCTACTTCATCGCCATCCCATTGGACCAGATACTAATGCATTGTGGAAGGGATGCAACAGTTGGCATGAATCCAATCCCTCCCAAGCAGTACTGTGTATGTACTCTTGCTGTTGACGATGAAGAACGATGTTGGCACAGTCTTGCGACCCACTTTCAGCTCCACATTTAGGACCCCCATCGCCTCTGATGGCTGTCCATTGAAGTCATTAAGCATCACATTGGTCTTGATCAGATCGGCAGAAGAACGACCCAATCGGCGTAGCACAGAGTATGGCATCAGGTTGACTGTGGCACCAGTGTCGACCAACATCCTGTTCACAGGCTTGCCATTGATGAAGCCCTTGAGATACAATCCCTTTAGGTGCTTGTAGCTCTTCTCCTTGGGCTTCTCGAAGATGATCGGCCATGGGCCCAGATCCAGCTGTGCGATGGCCAATTCTTCCGGTTGGGGTGCCCGAAACTCCGACGGGAGCACGAACACCATGTTCACATCAGCCGATGGCTTCTCATCGGCTTTTGTCTGCTTGGGGCGCCACTCTTTTCTGGGAGGGCACCTTTCCTCTCTTCGCGGTCACCTGACTTGCTCCGCGAGATTCGGACGCGCCTTCTTTAGCACGTCGAGGTACTTTGCTTCTACCTCTTCCAGATTACACAAGCGCTACACTCTGCGCTTCTGCGACCGATTAAGCCCGTCAGGACACCACCGTGGACGATGGTACCTGTCTTCTTCTTCTTCTTGCTCGGAATTACCCCTGGTTGGCCTCTTCATACGGTCATCATGACGTGTTTCGAGCCCTAAGCGCCGGAACACTGATGTCTTGTCCTGCTGGAGTCCTCGAGACCTGCACTCCAAGCAATCATCTATAGTAGGCAATCGGCTCATGCCGGAATTCCAACAGTACCTGAAGAACAGGCAATGCCAGTGGTCGCGTATAGCCTGGCGTCTCCCCAATGTCCTTCCTGAGCGGTGCTCATACTCGTCTTCTTCCGACTCATATCGGCGCCGCAACTTGTACTGGTACTGGTACTTTTCCAGAAGCCGATTAGAAGCTGGAAGCTGATTACGGATGTGACGCACTTGTTCTTCAGTGACATGTTGCTGCCCTGGCTTGTCTTCATCCTGGGGCAGTTTGCCAGAAGCGGCCTCTTTCCTCTGCTTGTCATGGCGGCGCACGGGCCCCACCATGTTGATCTGGAATGCCAAATCCTGGCCCTTGGATCCGAGCTCTGACAGCTCCACCATGTTAGCTTGCGGGAAAGGCTTTGTGTCAACCTTCATCATGTGTTGAGCCAGGATTAATCGGCCTTGCTCGATAGCCGATTGTATCTGACGACGTAGCTCCTTGCATTCACCCGTGGAATGAGTGAACGAGTGGTGCCATTTGCAGTACAGTCTTCCCTGCAGCTCTTGGGCCGTCGGCAACTTGTGATTCTCTGGGAGCTTCAGCTATTTTTCTTTGAGGAGCAGATCAAATATCTGCTCCGCCTTGGTCACGTCGAAGTCGAAGCCCTTCAGAAGCCCCTGCTGTTTGACCCACTTGTACAGGACAGGGTTTGCCCCCCGAGTCCACTCTGCCACGGCTACTTCTTGCTCCTCGCCAGATTCATCAGATTCTTCCGCCTGGGCCATGTTTACATGGCGCTTGAACTTGTCCTGGTACAGCTCAGGATGGAAATGTTCGTATGCTGTAAGCTTCTGCACCAGGTGCGCCAAAGATGTGAACTCCAACTGAAAAGCCGCATCCTTGATCGGCTTAGCAAGTCCCAGGACAGCCAGATCGACTGCCTCCTTTTCTGTGATGCGCGACGAGTAGCATCGGTTCTTGACTTCCCTGAAGCGCTGTATGTTTTCCGACACAGTCTCTCCTCGCTACTGCCTGACTTGGGCGAGGTCGTCAATTCCAGCTTCAGCAGCCTCCGAGTGGTACTGGGTATGAAATTGATCTTCAAGCTGCCTCCAAGTTCGAATTGAATCCGGAGCCAGCGATGCATACCATCCAAAAGCCGGGCCTGTAAGAGACTGCCGAAGAAGCGAACCCTCAACGGATCCGACACTGAGATCATCCCAAGCTGCGTCAAGTATCGGCTCACGTGCTCGATGGAGCTAGCTCCTTCTGACCCGTTGAACTTGGTGAACTAAGGAAGCCGATACTTGGGTGGTAGTGGGATCAAGTCATAGTCACTTGGATACGGCTTGGAATAGCCGATCGCTTTCCTCTTGGGCAGGATGCCGAACTGGTCTCTCAGTATTGCACTGACCTGCTCCACACTAAGAACTCTTGGGGCCGATGGCTCAGCACTCGGCCCAGTAGCGTACTTTGCCAGGCACGCTTGTTTTTCTGCGTCTGCTCCAGAAGCTCCTAGGTTTACCATCTGCACCGCGCGTGTTGGATTGACGCTGTCAGGGATGTAAGCGCACGTGTAGCCGTGCGGAATCTCCTTGGGTGGCTCGGTGAGGAACTGGCCTTCTCCAGGATCGCCGCCGATCTTGTGGATGACGTAGATCGGCGAATTTTGTGGTCTTGGAGCCGCAAATGAGAACGACAATACCGGTCTAGAATGCAATGCAGCTTCCTCTGTGTGACTCCCCAGAGTTGGCCCCGATGGAGAGTACTGGTTCTTGATTATCTCCTGGATGACACGATGCGCCATACGCTCGAGTTCGTTCATCAGGCTCTGAGAGTGCCGATGAAGCGCATGGTCCACCATGTAGTTCATCTCCTGATGCAGGGCTCTGGCGCACTCTTCAGATGGTACAGACAGATCTACATTGTCAAGAGCGCCTTCTGGTGAGAACCCCTTCCACCTGATGCCATGGTTGCGGGTCTTCTCAAAAGAGCCGAGGAGATCGGCTTCCAGCAGAGCTTTGATCTCATCATACTTCTTCTTGTGTTCAGGAGGGAGCTCTTCATACGTGACGTGCTTGGGAGCGGGTTCTTGATCTTGAGCACCAGTCATCGTTGCAGTGGACGTCGTTGCCGAGAAGGGTCCCACCAGGCGTGCCAGAATGTGTTGTCGGTCGAAACCCACCGGCGAGCAGCGACAGGCAACACGAAGAGCCGGGAGGTCGCCGGGGCGCTGGCAGGCACTGCTCCCTCGTCGACGGCCCGCAATTCCGTCACGCGCCCGAAGAATGTATGGAAAGCCGGGCGTGCCACCTGACCTATACCCGATCAGGAGGGTGCGAACGTGCTCCAAACAGTTTCCTGCATACAAAGACACGTGTAAATGTAAGTCCGAGCCGTGGTCGGCTCCCCGGGGCGACTCTTGCATCGGCTTTAAAGAGCCGATCGAGTCCCGGTGTCAGATTGGATCTGTGTCTATCCGGATATTGATGAATAATGCAAATAACTATAAAAACTGCTTCAATTAAATCTAATTAATTTAATCCACGATGGTAACAGCTTCACTGCTAGATCGGAACATCCTACACGTGACTAGGCCTAATGAACATAATAGACAACTAAACCACAACCCAAAACAAAGGCCTAAGAACTAGCAAGAGCCGATTCCCGGAACAATCCCTATCAAGGCTAAGATAAAGCATCTATTACACCACCGGATCATCCAATCCGTTTGCAAGGCCTAACCTAGCAGATATTACGCCAACTCTTAAGATAAGAGCAAATCATAACAGATCAGATCTACTAGTCATAAAAGAAGCAGGGTGTTGCCTCTGTGCAACTAATTCTATGCGACAAGAACTAGCATGAGATTGAAACGTGACTGCACAGAGACAACATGATATTCATAGATGATAAGCAACGAAGCACAACAGATCTACTAAAAGCCATGGAACGAACATAAGGATAACTAGTACTACTCGCCATAAAAAATGCTTCAGTACGAGTAATACCAAGGTAAAACCAAGAACAATACTGCCCTGATCGCAAGAAGCGATCAGGGCAGCATGGCACTTACTTGGATGAAACCCTAGTATTAGGGGGTGGCGATGCGCCGAGAGTTGTTGTTTGCGAGACGTGATGACGCTCTCCTTTACGAATAACAAAGGATACATATTTATAGTCCAGAGACTTGGGAAACAATCTAAACTAATCTTGTCCTGATCGGACTCTATCTCTAATCTTAAACTAAATCTAAGGATACATGGCCCATGTGGCCCAGATGCTCATGCAGGAGCTGATTTACAAGTCTTCTTAGTCTTCTGCTTTAAGCCCATCTTGCTTTCGGCCCATAAATTAATCCTATTAATATATGGCGATAACAGGTTATCGTATTGTCGAAGAGGAGTTTCATTGGTAAATTCGCTCTTGTGCTATGGCGGAAACTCAAACACTGGTTCCGGAAAGGAATCAGGTCCAAGAGGACCCTCCCATATTATGGGGTCTCCCTTTCTTCCCCTTTTCCTTTCCCAAAACCGTAGTAATTCTTCCCGCTAGACCCACCTCCAGACATTGGGTATACAATGAGCTTTGGTGTTTAAGTGCTACTGGGAGTTCACAAACTTCGGAGTATTTATAGGCGCACAAAGGTCTGATACCCGGAGTGTGGAGTGTAAATGCACCTAAAAAGCCTACATGACAACACAGTTAAGAGGCTAGCTGACCTAACACTGAAAAGGCTAGATTCGATTCTCGAAATGACTACTCGATGCATCTCTGTGCATGTAGAGCATCTAAGTGCATGCAGACTCACAGCACTGCATTGCTGCCGCTCGGTCGATCGCGCCTAGATGCCGCCTTCCCCACTACACGCCACAGACCTTCACTGTAGAATGACAGGTCCGTCGTCCTCGCGAGAGAGACTGCTTTGAAGGTGAGCTGGTGTGGTTGCCGTGTTATCACATCTATTTGAAATGGTGGAAGGGCACTGCTATTGGGCTGTCGTCTTTTGTCACATATGTCTGGGCAAAGAATGCGACATTTGGGAAACCCGTGATCGCCGTGCTGAGCAGTGGCAACTTGTGATCTCATACTCGCAGCTAGATTGCAGTGAGTATCTGACCTTTATATCTTCCAGTCTTTAATGTCCCATCAATGCAGATCACCGGAAGACAACACTGAAATGCTCTAACACAAGCACATATGCAAAAGAAGGCTCGTTGCATAATTCTTTGCCCCCTAGTCATGGTTGGTACGAGGTATGTGTCATAAAAGCTTCCAGGATTTCTAGCAGCAACCTGGGATAACATACGAGGTAGGTTATCATATGATGCCTCGTATGTGCCGAACCGCATCTCGAACATCCTTTGTTTAGCCCGCCGTGCCTTCAAATAACTAATGGTGTACTGGTAAGTCTGCTCAATGTGTCGAACAATCATTTTTGGCTCATAATTTAGGTTGTCCATAATCAACCCATATATTTGCTTTGCAACAAAGTCGCATGATATATTGCGATGCGAGGGAAGAACTTCTAACAGCAAACAAGTGTGCTCTGTCACAATGGAACATTTCCAGTTCGACTTCCATTTTCCCTTGAATGCATGTACTCTCCATGGACATCCATCATTCACACACTTCACCTCATATTCTTTACTGCCAGACTTTACGACTCTAAATTCTCGTTTTAATGATATTGCCCATAGTCTCACAGCATCTTTTACGGCTTCAATGTTTGGATATGTTGCACCTTGCACTACCTCATTCCCTCTGTACTCCCACTCCTGATTTCGTACGTCTTCTGCGACATGACTGCCAAAACCATGCTCCTTCCACTCTTTTGGCAATGAGTACTGCTCGTCATCAGATGAGCCCTCATATTCTTCCATCTCTATTGCGGTTTGGTCTTCTGCCTCCATCTCGTCCACATTGCTATGTATCCTCTCTCCCTCATCAGCAAGGCCCTGTGGTCCCATGTTTTGGTTCTCTATCTCTTCTGACTCATCTTGCTCAATATAATTGGTCTCTCTTCGAATACTCGGAGTTGCTTGATCTGCACCATGTTGGATTTCATTTTGTGTCTTCTCCTAGATTTGAACAAGAATGGCCAGAGGCCACCCACGCTCTAGAGCTGCTTGCATGTACTTCTGCCAATCATCAGTGGTGTGTATCATCATCAATTCTCATAAATCACTTTCTACCTCCCAATTAACAAGAGACTGGACGGTCATCACATGTGTCAACGGATCAACACGGAACCCACGCTGCATCCACTTACATATGGAACCAAAACTCCTTTCCAGAGGTTTATCTATGGCGCTAGATGTGCACTTAAAGGCAGAAAGGTCTACTCCATTTGGCCTATACAAAACATTGTAGTCACCATAAAATACTTGAAACTGCATCTTGCTCGACATATCTGTATATCACAGAATACTTATCGAGTTATACTCTTTAATTCACTACCTTATTCAATAATCCGTAAAAACTAAGTATGGAATTCAACTACAACGTATAAGTATTCATAACTACGTGATGACACTCAAATTCTATACTGCATATGCCAAATTCTATTCTAAATCGTAATTAATTTATAAACATGTCTCTAATAGTACTGCAATTGTAATAATAAATGCGTAGTACTAATTTTTTAAACTAATTTACTACTACGTAACTAAAAACTAAAGTATCATTAAACTCCTACTTAAATGGTTCTACTATAGCACTAATTAAATTAAATTACTCTACAATACCAATGGAAAAATACATAAACTAAATGTACTAACCTACAGATCACAAGTGCGGAATCCGGCAGGGCTTCGCCGCTTCCCTTCTCCTCACCCCTATCTTTTTTTCTGGATTTTTAGTGGAATTTTTGGACTCAAATGAGGAAGGAATGGGGGTAGAATATATAGGGGGAGCGTCGGGGGGGGGGGGGGGG